>NW_028135773.1:0-290199 GCF_964662115.1 Mustela nivalis | reverse complement strand
TTTGCAGAAGTTTTCAGCTTGGTGCGAACCGCACTTCGCTGCTGCTTCCTCAGCAAGGCTTTGGTCGTTCGCTCTGTCGCGGCAGGGATGAAGAGCCGCGGGAGAGCTGGTGCCTCTTGGGCCTTGCATTCCCGGGCTCCTATTTCGCGCCCTGGGTTCACCTTGCTATGCCGAACAAAGCAGACACAGTCACAACACTGCAGCAGCGTGCGTGGCCTTGCATGGCACTCTATGTCTATTACCATCTCTTGGCGTAGGTAAGGCTTTGCCTTTTGCTCCAGCGCTCAGGCATACTCGGGGTCTAGGCCAGTGCCTTCACCACAGGAGAGAGGAGGCGACAGGATCCCTGCACACGGCCCGTGCACTGGGATGGGGAACTGTGGGGGACTGTCTCCACTCCTTACCAGGCACAAACCCTGCCACCCACAACACTGCCACATCTTGTTGGAAGACGGCATCTGACTGCCCGTTTCTCCATGGGGTTGTTTCTGTGAGTTCCGGGTATGGCACCTGGGAGCAATCCCGACTGCCGAGGGGACAGGTGGCCAAGGTGATGCGGTCCCCTTGGGACCAGAGGCACAGGCCAGGCCTGCCATCTGCCCAGACACCTCCCTCAGAGTGGAGATTTCGCCCCTGCCCTAGTCGTCCCCTCATGTCTCCTTAGCAGGCAGGCTTCTGTCGCTCTGCCGTGACAGACGTGTCCCTTTCCTTAATTCTCTTTCCAAGGAGCCCCCGCCCTTCTCTCTCAGGCAGAGGGTATGCCCAGGCAAAGAGGATTTCGCTCCATGCGGGTTTATTACACCGTACTTTGGAGACCAGCTCTGGCAAGCAGCAGGTAGCATCCCACAGACCCGACTCTGATTTCCCAAGGATGCTGTGCTTTCCCATAGGGGATGCCCCGGCAAAGAGGCTTTCGCTCTATGCGGGTTTCTCCCACCGTGCTGCGAATACTAGGCTAAGGCAAGTAGCAAAAGCAGCCCACAGAACAATCTCTGATTACCCAGCGACTGCTATGCTTTCGCAGAGGTTGTCAGCTTGGCGCGAACCGCACTTCGCTGCTGCTTCCTCAGCAAGACTTTCGTCGTTCGCTCTGTCGCGGCAGGGATGAAGAGCCGCAGGAGAGCTGGTGCCTCTTGGGCCTTGTATTCCCGGGCTCCCAGTTCGCGCCCGGGGTTCACCTTGCTAAGCCGAACTAAGCAGACACAGTCACAACCCTGCAGCAGCGTGCGTGGCCTAGCATGGTACTCTTTGCCCATTACCAACTCCTGGCGTAGGTAAGGCTTTGCCTTTTCCTCCGACTCTCAGGCAGACTCAGGGTCTAGGCCAGTGCCTTCACCACAGGAGAGAGGAGGCGACAGGATCCCTGCACAGGGCCCGTGCTCTGGGATGGGGAACTGTGGGGGACTGTCTCCACTCCTTACCAGGCACACCCCAAGCCACCCACAACACTGCCACATCTTGGTGGAAGATGGCATCTGTCTGCCGGTTTCTCCATGGGGTTGTTTCTGCGAGTTCCGGGTATGGCACCTGGGGGCAAGCCCGACTACCCTTGGGACAGGTGGCCTAGGAGATGTTCTCCCCTTGGGACCAGAGTCACAGGACAGGGCTGCCATCTGCCCAGACTCCTTCCTCAGAGTGGAGCATTCGCCCCTGCCCTAGTCGTCCCCTCATGTCTCCTTAGCAGCCAGGCTTCGATCTCTCCGCACAGGGAGTGGGTGACACTTGTCTTGCCACTGGCCTGCTGTTTGTGCCATGGCAGGCTATTCTGCTTTCGGAGCGTTTCCCGACCCCAAGGCCAAGGGCTCCATCTCATCCCAAGGGGCGGCGTGCTGCGCATTCCCCACACTTGCTCCTGGGGAGCACGGTGATAGTCTTGTGTGACCATGCTTCTCTCTCAGGCAGAGGGGATGCTAGGGCAAAGGGTATTTCGCTCCATGCGGGTATCTTCCACCGTGCTGCGGAGACTAGCTCAGGCAAGCAGCAGCAGCATCCCGAACCCAACTCTGATTTCCCAAAGAATGCTGTGCTTTCCCAGGGGAGATGCCCAGGCAAAGAGGCTTTCACTGTATGCGGGTTTCTCCCACTGCGATTTCTCCCACTGGGAGACTGGGCTCAGGCAAGCAGCAGCAGCCCGCCGATCATTTCTCAGCGAATGCTGTGCTTTCGCAGAGGCTTTGCCTTGGAGCGAACAGCACTTCGCCGCCGCTTCCTCAGCAAGGCTTCATCACGTCAGGAAAGTAGAGCTGCGGGAGAGCTTGTGCCTCTTGGGCCTTGCTTTCCCCGGCTCCATATTTGCGTCCTGGGTTCACCCTGCCAGGCCGAACTAAGCAAACAGAGCCACAAAAGTGCAGCAGCGTGCGTTTCCTAGGATGGCACTCTATGCACACTAACATCTCCCGGGTAGGCATAGCTTGGCCTTTTACTCTGGCGCTCAGGAGGACTCGCGGACTTAGCCAGTGCTTTCCCCACAGGAAAGGAGAGGTGACAGGATCTCTGCACACCGCTCGTGCACTGAATAGGGAGCTTTGGGGGACTGTCCCCACTCCTTCACCTTAAACCCCGTGCCTCCTCCAAGCTTCCACATTCTGGAGGAAGCAGGTCCTTGATGGCCACTTCTTTCTGGGAGTTGTTTCTCGAGTTCAGGGTAGGCGCCTGGTGGCAAGCCCATGTCTCCAACACGGACATGTGGCCAAGGAGCTGCTGTGTCCTAGAGCCCAAAGACTCAGGACAGGCATGCTTTCTGCCCAGACTCCTTCCTCAGAGTGGAGCCCTTTCCCCTGCCCTAATTTTCCCCTCGTGTCTCCTTAGCAGCCATCTTTCCTCGCTCTGCCGTGACAGACGTGTCCCTTTCCTTAAGGCTCTTTCCACAGGCGCCACCGCGCTTCTCTCTCAGGCAGAGGGGATGCCCAGGCAAAGAGGATTTCGCTCCATGCGGGTTTATTACACCATGCTGTGGAAACTAGCTCTGGCAAGCAGCAGGCAGCATCCCACAGACCCGACTCTGATTTCCAATAGAATGCTGTGCTCTCCCAGAGGGGATGCCCAGGCAAAGAGGATTTCTTTCCATGCGGGTTTATTACACCGTGCTGTGGAGACTAGCTCCGGCAAGCAGCAGGCAGCATCCCACAGACCCGACTCTGATTTCCAATAGAATGCTGTGCTTTCCCAGAGGGGATGCCCCGGCAAAGAGTCTTTCGCTCTATGCGTGTTTCTCCCATCTTGCTGCGAATACTAGGCTAAGGCAAGTAGCAAAAGCAGCCCACAGAACCGACTCTGATTTCCCAGTGACTGCTATGCCTTCGCAGAGGTTTTCAGCTTGGCATGAAGCACACTTCGCTGCTGCTTCCTCAGCAAGGCTTGGTCGTTCGCTCTGTCGAGGCAGGGATGAAGAGCCATTGGAAAGCTGGAGCCTCTTGGGCCTTGCATTCCCGGGCTCCCAGTTCGTGCTTGCGGTTCACCCTACTAAGCCGAACTAAGCAGACATAGTCACAACCCTGTAGCAGCGTGCATGGCCTAGCATGGCACTCTATGCCTATTACTATCTCCTGGCGTATGTAAGGCTTTGCCTTTTGCTTGGGCGCTCAGGCAGACTAGGGGTCTAGGCCAGTGCCTTCAGCACAGGAGAGAGGAAGCGACAGGATCCCTGCACACGGCCCGTGCACTTGGATGGGGAACTGTGGGGGACTGTCTCCACTCCTTACCAGGCACACCCCCTGCCACCCACAACACTGCCACATCTTGGTGGAAGTCGGCATCTGACTGCCCGTTTCTCCATGGGGTTGTTTCTGCGAGTTCCGGGTATGGCACCTGGGGGCAAGCCCGATTGCCCTTGGGACAGGTGGCCAAGGAGATGCTGTCCCCTTGGGACCAGAGGCACAGGACAGGCCTGCCTTCTGCCCAGACTCCTTCCTCAGAGTGGAGCACGCGTCCCTGTCCTAGTCGTCCCTTCATGTCTCCTTAGCAGCCAAGAATCCTCTCTCCGCACTGGGAGCGTGTGACTTTTGTCTTGCCACCGGCCCGCTGTTCCTGCCAGGGCAGGCTCTCCTTCTTCCCGACCTTTTCCCGACCACAAGGCCACGGCTCCTTCTCTTCTCTGGGGGCGGCGTGCTGCGCCTTCCCCACACTTGCTCCTGTGGAGCGCAGCGACAGACGTGTGCAACCACGCTTCTCTCTCAGATCTCAAATACACAACATAACCCTACAGCTAAAGAAGTTGCAGAAAGAACAACAAGGAACCTCTCAACCCAGCAGGAGAGGAGGAATAATAAAGATCAGAGCAGAAATCAATGAAATAAAAACAAATAAGCAAAGAAACAAAAACCACAAAATACCAAGGACAACAACAACAAAAAAACAATAGAACAAATCAATGAAACTAGGAGCTGGTTCTTTGAAAGAATTAATAAGATTGATAAACCCCTTTCCAGACTTATCAAAAAGAAAAGAGAAAGAACCCAAATAAATAAAATCTTAAATGAAAGAGTAGAGATCACAACCAACACCAAAGAAATACAAACAATTAAAAGAACATACTATGAGCAACTCTATGCCAACAAATTCAACAATCTGGAAGAAATGGATACATACCTCGAGACATATAAACTACCACAACTGAACCAGGAAGAAATAGAAAACCTGAACAGACCTATAACCAGTACGGAGATTGAAACAGTCATCAAAAATCTCCAAACAAACAAAAGCCCCGGGCCAGATGGCTTCCCTGGGGAATTCTGCCAAACATTTAAATTTTTTTTTTAAGATTTTATTTATTTATTTGACAGAGCGAGAGAGGGAGATCAAGCACAGGCAGACAGAGTGGCAGGCAGAGTCAGAGGGAGAAGCAGGCTCCCTGCGGAGCAAGGAGTTAGATGTGGGACTCGATTCCAGGACGCTGGGATCATGACCTGAGCTGAAGGCAGCTGCTTAACCAACTGAGCCACCCAGGCGTCCCTCTGCCAAACATTTAAAGAAGAATTAATTCCTATTCTAATGATACTGTTCCAAAAAAAATAGAAATGGAAGGAAAACTTCCAAACTTTTTTACTGAGGCCAGCTTCACCTTGATCCCAAAACCAGACAAGGATCCCATCAAAAAAGAGAACTACAGACCAATATCGTTGATGAACACAGATGCGAAAATTCTCACCAAAATAATAGCCAATAGTATTCAACAGTACATTAAAGGATTATTCACCACGACCAAGTGGGTTTTATTCCACGGCTACAAGGTTGGTTCAACATCTGCAAATCAATCAATGTGATACAACACATCAATAAAAGAAAGAACAAGAACCATATGATACTCTCCATAGATGCTGAAAAAGCATTTGACAAAGTGCAGTATCCCTTCCTGATTAAAACTCTTCAAAGTGTAGGGATAGAGGGCACATATCATCAATATTATCAAAGCCATCTATGATAAACCCACTGCAAATATCATTCTCAATGGAGAAAAACTGAATATTTTCCGCTGAGGTCAGGAACACGGCAAGGATGTCTGTTATCACCACTGCTATTCAATAACGTACTAGAAGTCCTAGCCTCAGCAATCAGACAACAAAAAGAAATTAAAGGCATCCAAATTTTGCCAAATTGGCAAAAGAGAAGTCAAACTATCCCTGTTTTCAGATGATATGATACTGTATGTGGAAAACTTAAAGGACTCCACTCCAAATCTGCTATAACTTGTATAGGAATTCTGTAAAGTGTCAGGATATAAAATCAATGCACAGAAATTGGTTGCATTTTTTTTAAACCAACAAGACTGAAGAAATAGAAATTAAGGAGTGAATCCCATTTACAATTGCACCCCAAACCCTAAGATACCTAGGAATAACCCTAACCAAAGAGACAAAGAATCTATACTCAGAAAACTCTAAAGTACTCATGAAAGAAATTGAAGAAGACACAAAGAAATGGAAAAATGTTCCATGCTCCTGTATTGGAAGAACAAATATTGTGAAAATGTCTATGCTACCTAAAGCAATCTACACATTTAATGCAATCCCTATCAAAATCCCATCCATTTTTTTCAAAGAAATGGGACAAATAATCCTAAAATATATATGGAAATATCTCGAATAGCCCCATGAATATTGAAAAAGAAAGCCAAAGTTGTTGGCATCACAATTCCAGACCTCAAGATCTATTACAAAGTTGTCATCATCAAGATAGTAGGGAACTGTCCCCAAAACAGACATAGGTCAATGAAACAGAATAGAGAGCCCAGAAATACACCCTCAACTCTATGGTCAACTAATCGTCAACAAAGCAGGAAGGAATGTCCAATGGAAAAAAGACAGCCTCTTCAACAAATGGTGTTGGGAAAATACAACAGCCACATGTAGAAAAATGAAATTGCACCATTTCCTTACAGCATACATGAACATAGCCTGGAAATGGATGAAGAAGCATAATGTGAGAAAGGAATCCATCAAAATCCTTGAGGAGAGAACAGGTAGCAACCTCTTTGACCTCAGCAGCAGCAACTTCCTAGGAACATCGCCAAAGGCAAGGGAAGCAAGGGCAAGAATGAACTATTGGGATTTCATCAGATCAAAAAGCTTTTGCCCAGCAAAGGAAACAGTTAACAAAGCCAAAAGATGACTGTCAGAAGTTATCTGGGTGAAGATATTTGCAAATGACATACCAGATAAAGGGCCAGTATCCAAAATCTATAAAGAGCTTATCAAACTCAACACCCTAAGAACAAATAATCCAATGAAGAAATGGGCAGAGGACATGAACAGACATTTCTGCAAAGAATACATCCAAATGGCCAACAGACACATGAAAAAATGCTCCACATTACTCGGCATCAGGGAAATACAAATCAAAACCAGAATGAGATACCACCTCACACCTTTCAGAATGGCTAAAATGAACAAGTCAGTCAATGACAGATGCTGGCGAGGGTGTGGAGAAAGGGCAACACTCCTACACTGTACGTGGGAATGCAAGCTGGTGCAACCACTCTGGAACACAGCGTGGAAGTGCCTCAAAAAGCTGAAAATAGAACTACCCTATGACCCAGTGATTGTAGTACTGGGTATATACCATACAGATACAAATGTGGCATTCTGAAGGGGCACATGCACCCAAATGTTTATAGCAGCAATGTCCACAATCATTAAACTATGGAAAGAACCTAAATGTCCTTCAACAGATGAATCAATAAATAAGATGTGGTATATATACACAATGGAATACTATGCAGCCATCAAAAGAAATGAAATCCTGCTATTTGTGATGACGTGGATGGAAATAGAGGGTATTATGCTTGGTGAAATAAATCATTCTGAGAAACACAACTATCCTATGATCTCCCTGATATGATGAAGTAGAGATGCAATATAGGCGGTTTCGGGCGTACGAAAAGGAAAATAAAAGAAGATGGGATTGGGAGGGAGACAAACCATAAAAGACTGAATCTCACAAAACAGACTGAGGGTTGCTGGGGGGAGGTGTGTTGGGAGAGGATGGTGGGGGTATGGACATTGGGGAGGGCAGGTGCTATGGTGAGTGATGGTGAGTGCTGTGAAATGTGTAAACCTGGAGATTCACAGACCTGTACCCCTAGGGATAAAAACACATTATATGTTTATAAAAAATTTAAAAAAATAATTTAAAAAATCCATTAAAGAAAAAACACATATTGCAAGCCAGAGTTAATCTCATATTCAATCAAAAAAGTTTGAAAGTTTTCCCCTTAAAGATCAGAAAAAAGACAAAAGTGTCCACTTAAACTACTCTCATTTGACATAGTACTGGATGTCCTAGCCAGAGAAACATGGAACACAAAGAAATAAGAGACTCCAAAAAAAAAAAAGAGGTAAAATTTTCTTTTTTTGGATAACATGAACTTACATGTTAAAAATCCTAAACACTTCACAAAAAAATTTGAATAAACAAATTTAGTAAAGCTGCCAATAACAAGATCAATATATAAAAGACAAGAATTTTGTTTTGTTTCATTTTTTTTTAATATGGACTGCTTCCCAGTTTTTCATGTCATCCTTGTTCAGTGATCACGCTAATTTTCTCTGCATCATTCCAATTTTAGTATATGTGCTGCCAAAGTAAGCACAAGACAGGAGCATTTTAACACTCTAATGATGAAGTATCTGAAAAACTAAAGAAAACAATCTAATTCACAATAGCATCAAAAATTATAAAACACTTAGGAATAGATTTAACTAAGAAGATGAAAGATCTGTACTCCATAAATTATGACATTGATAAAGAAATGGAAGGAGACACAAATGGAAAGATAGCTCATATTTATGAATGGTAAGAATTAACATTGTTAAAATGTCCATACTCCCGAAAACCATCTGTAAATCCAATTCCTATCAAAAATCCAATGTTAGGTGCGCCTGGGTGGCTCAGTGGGTTAAGCCGCTGCCTTCAGCTCAGGTCATGATCCCAGGGTCCTGGGATCGAGCTGCTCAGCAGGAAGCCTGCTTCCTCTTCTCTCTCCGCCTGCCTCTCTGCCTGATTGTCATCTCTCTCTGTCAAATAAATAAATTAAAAATCTTAAAAAAAAATCCAATATTATTTTTTTACAGAAGTAAGTAAAGAATCCTAAAATTTATATGAGACCATAAAAGACAACAAATAATCAAAGCAGTTCTGAGAAACAATGAGGAAGAGAAATTACACTTCTTGATTTGAAACTATACTACAAAGCCCTCATGCTCAAAACAATAAAGTATACTGGCATAAAAACAGACCAATAAACAAGTAGAACAGAATTGAGAGTCCAGAAATAAATCCTTTCATACAGTCACCTAATATTTGACAGGGGCCAACATATGTAATGGGTAAATAATCTGTTCAATAAATGATATTTAAAACTGAATAGTCACATAAACAGTATGAAACTGGAACCTTATATCACTCATAAGTTTTAACTTGAAATAGATGAAAGGTGATGCATGAAACTTCATTTCCTAAAGGAAAACATAGGAAAAATTCTCCTTGACATTGGTCTTGCCAATAGTTTTCTGGATATCAGACCAAAAACAAAAGCAAAAAAAGCAAAAATAAATAAATGGTATTACATCAAACTAAAGTTTCTGCATTGCCAAAAAAAAAGAGAGAGAGAAAGAATGAAAACACAATCCACAGAATGTAAGAAAATACTTACAAATCTTATATCTGAAAAGAGGTTAATAACCAACAGATACAAATAGAAAAAATATATATAATTAAAAAAATAGCAATAGGATCTCAATAGACTTTTTTTTTCAAAAAAGTTATATAAATGACCAACAGGAGCATTAAAAAGTGCTCAACGTAAAAAACTCAGGGCAAAGTCATTATGTTGTTGTTGCTGTTGTTTACCTCTGAAAAACACAGCAAGATATTACTACCTATTAGAATATGTACCACCAAAAAATTGAAACTAACAAATTTTGGTAAATATTGGGGAAAATGGGGAACTTATGCACTGTGATAGGGATATAAATTTGTATGGAAAACAGTATGGAGATTATTCATATTATTAAAAGTAAAATTACCATATGATTCAGTAATCCCACTTCTAGGTATATATCTAAAGGAAACGAAGTCACTGTTCAAAGACATATCTGCACTCTTATGTTTATTATAAAATTATTAACTCTAAGCAAGAGATGGAAATAACTTCAGTATCCATTAATGGATGAATGAATAAAATAAGTATGGTAAATATATACTATGGAATACTACTTAACCATGAAAAATTAAGAAATACTGCCATTTACAACAGCATGGATGGCTCTTGAAGGTGTTATACTAAGTGAAATATTTCAGAGATTTTATATATTTTTTAATTTATGTATTATGATATCCCTTACATACAGAATCTGAGGAAAAGGCAAACTAATGGAAACTTAGAGTTGAGTTGACAAGGGGTGAACCTGGCGTGGAGTAAGGTGGTCAAAGGGTGCAAACTTGCAACTATAATATGAAAAAGTTCTGGGGATCTAATGTACAGCATGATGATCATAGTTAATAAAATATACATACTTTTTTATTGTGCTTCCCTTTATTAAACTTTGCATATATCACATTCTTACAAGTTGAAAGTTTATAGCAATCTTGTATAAAAGAGGTCTGCTGCCACCATTTTTCTAACAACATTTGTTCATTTTGTGTCTCTCTGTCACATGTTGGTAATTCTTGCAATATTTCAAGTTTTTTCATTATTATTGTATTTGTTATGGTGATCTGTGATCAGTAATTATGACCCACTGAAAACTCAGAACTAGTTTACTTAAGGTATATACATTGTTTTTGTTTAAAAACATAATGCTTTTGAACAGTACAGTATAGTGTTTAATTTTTATATGCACTGGGAAACATAATTTTTATATGCACTGGGAAACCAAAAAAAAATAATAATAATTTGACTTAGTTTATTGAGATAATCACTTTATTGAGGCAGTCTGGAACAAAACCCACAAGACCTCTGAAGTTTATCTCTACTATACTATATACATAAAAGTTGCTATGAGAGTAGATCTTAAAATTCCTTACGATACATGCATAAAAAACAGTGGCCACTATACGAGATAGTAGATGTATTAACATTTTTATGTAGATTATATTGCAATAAAGATGTATACCAATTTATCAAATTGTACAAAATTGACACAATGTTAAAAGTTTGCAATGTTATAAGAAATCATTTCTTAAATTTACAAATTATAATATGTCGATTATTTTTCAATAAAGCTTGAAAAAACTTTTTGTAGAATTAATCTATTTTTCAAAAAAGGAAGTAAGGAAGTAGAAACTGCAACTAACTCTGAAATAATAGAATATAAAATCCATTTTCGTTATATACACTGTGACAAAAACTATTACTTAGTTTACAATGAAGGAGTACTTATGAAGCATGCAGGATGGTCTATAAATAAGGCTGAAAGAGCTCAGCTTTAAGGTTTAAATTTAAAATCTTCTTTTGAAATACTAAGCTGACCACCCAGTTTTCCAAACATAAATGTCTTAACTGCATGAATTTATTTCATACAACTCTATCATCTAGGTTCATAAGAAAGCAGCATGCAAATTTTGAATAAGACAGACTTGCTTAAGCTTCTTTATGTTCAACAGTAAAGGATACTTCCCTCAAAATAAAGAGAAGAAAAATCAGCATATTTATTCTGATAATTATTATTCATAATGAGATTCATATTGAATTAGGGAATATATATCCTCAGAGGGGGTAAAGTAAAATGAAATTTATTTTGGTAAATGTGTCTATGAATAGTCAATACAATGCCTCAATATAAATGAATATTACCATTTTGAACAATTTAATTACTATTATTAGAATTATTAGAAGTATAAAAATAGCTATCATTTTAGCATGGAATATGAGACTCTCATGCTCCATGCTTCATCACACCCACAAAACAACTCTGCATAATAAGTATTATCATCACCATTTCATGGGTGAAAAAACTGAGGCTAACACATTTAGATAACTGGTTTATGATTACATGGCTAGTAAAGATGCATCACACTAATTTAGGCTTTATGATTTCAGAATTGTCCTCTTTCCACTGCACATTCTATTACTCTGTAAATACTTGGCCTGTTTTCATTTAGTTCTTTAATTTTGTTCATGTGGTGATGGCTTAAAGCTTTATTTAAAGGAAGCTTAAAAAATTCATTTAACCAAAAGCTCCCAAGAATTAAAAATGTCATGGATCTAATGTAGACATGGATATCATTAGTTAATGGGTAACTATTTTCCACTCTAGTAAGATAACAATCAGAGTATCTTTCTAAGTTTTAGTCTCTCAGTGTTAAAAAGGACTTTGTTAAAATAGAAATATTTAGACAAAGTGATCAAAAGTCTGGAACAGGTCACTTTAAGATAAATATTAGGAAACTGAGGAAACAAATGGAGATTTAAACACTGAGCTATGATATAATGAATGGTTTCAAGTATTTAGTAGTGTCTAGAAAAGCCCTTTAAAGCCTGGTCTTAGCCTAGCATTGCAGCTTCTGGGATATCTGTCTATCTATCATCTATCTATCTAGATATAAATTTGAAAACTTTTTTAACTTAAAGATTTTGAGAAATAGAACATAATCAGCACCATAGAAGATCTGTTTATGATAACAACCTAGCCCCTCATCCCAGTTTGTTAATATTCTCTCTTATTTAATGTAACATTGTGCAAATAGACCACTACTGATCTGCCGTTATGAATGAAATAGCTATAATCATCTGTTTGCATATCCTGGTGAAAATATTCATTTAGTTCCATGTTGTCTTTCTAGGAATGGACCAAATCTTTATTTTTTTTTTTAAGTATTCTAAATATTGTCCAACTTACCTCAAATGTTTTCATTATGGGCACTTTCATTCTTTCATTCTTGCAAGACAATTTTACTGTTGCCCAATATGGTAAGTGTGTAATAGTATGTCATTTTAGGTTTTTATTTCTTTTTAATTTAATTTAATTTAATTCCAGATTCATAATAAAGCTAAACAGTTTTTATATATGAGTGGTCATTTGGATTACCCTTTCTGTAAAGTACATGCTCCAATCTTTTGATATCTTAACATTGTGTCATACTGACTTCTTTAATAGTAGATTTTCTGAATGAACTTTTAGCTGTGTAGGTCTTCTCTATTTTATTTTGAACTTGTTTTCATTTCAAAATCTTTATATTTATTTTCATAATCTGCTTTTATTTTGCTTTGTCTATTATCTATCTATCTATCTATCTATCTATCTATTTATTTGCAAGCAAGAGAGAGCGAGCAAGTGAGAGCGCAGGGAGGGATAGAAAAAGAAGGGAAAAGAATCTTAAGCAGGCTCCAGGCTCAGCACAGAGCCCAACTCTGGGCTCTATTTCACAACCCTGACATCATGACCTGAGCCAAAGTGAAAGAAATAAAATAAAATTAAGGTTTTAAAAAAAAAAGTAAAAAGAATTGGAGGGTTAATTAAGTGAGCCACCCAGGCACCCCTGTGGTATCTTAAATTAGCTGTCATATCTATAAAGTTTTAGAGTATCCATTTGGTTCATTTATAAAACCTTTCTCAATATCATTTTTAGTTTCAGTTTTTTGTTCAATTTGCTTCCCCTCTCATTTCTTTGAGCAGAGTAATCAAGCCATTTTACAATCTTTATTGATCATTTTAACATCATACTTAATCCCATTTTGTCTATCAAATCTTGTTAATGGTTTTTCTTTGTGTGCTTTGTTCCATTTTGCTATGTTCAAGACATTATATTTGAAACTCTTATTGAGTAGGGATAATTAAGAGCTATAATAATGGTATGGTCCTCCTTGGCAGGATATCTCTTATATCTGAGACTCTACAAGACAATCATACTCCAAATTCAGTGATTGACTTTATCAGTTTACACAGAAGTCTTATTTCTGCTTCTCCTTGTGCTTTGGGGATCTCAACTTACATTTGGGTTGTACCAAAGTCCTCAAATTTGATTGCTGCTGGATTTTGAATTTTGTTTCTCTAGTATCAAGAGTCTATTAACAACACAGCTCAGTGTGTTTTAGCAGTTTCAAATGCTCTCATAGCTAAAATGGCTTCAGGGCATATATCTCTAGGCTCTCATTGTATTTCGTATTTTGGCCCAGTAATCCCACACTTAATTTTTATAATCTTTCTGATATTTTTAATTTTAAAAGCTATTTTGTCTGGATTTTTAGTTGTCCTAAGTAGGAGTTTTTAGATCACCATTACTAGAATCAACACCAAATATACATGAAAATGTCCGCAGTAGTTTATCACATCTTTATGGCTTTGAACTTCCATAAGCTGAGGCATCCTTCTCTAATCACTTAGGCAAACTCCAATTTACCCTTTAAAACAACACAAGAATTGCTTCATTTAAGAACATGTTCAGGGATGACTCTTCCCCACTGTTCTTACCAACATTCCCACACACTCTTTGCTTCCCACACCTTGTTTATGAACTTTCATTAGGTATATCACCGTGACCAGAATTTTGCTCTATTGTATTTTGGTCCTTTAAAGCTTTAATTAAATATGAATTCCATAGAAAGTCTGTCCCATTTCTTTCAAACCTGGGTTAGTTTTTCTTCTCATTCTTTGTCCGAAGTTACTTTATTAGAGAAACTTATAGCTCTATTGTGACTTTGGATCCTTTACAGTTTTTTGACTGGAAAAATCACCCATCCCTGAGATTTTTACGCAGCTTCCTAGCTGATATTATTCAGAAATCTGTTCAAAACAGACTTTTTCAGGGAGGCCCTTTCGGACCACTCAGTTAAAAAGCCTCTTCTCAATCACTGCTCTTTTTAAAATGTGCTTATTTAGTTCAAATATGCATCACTATTAAAGAAAAACCAGTACTTTTTTTTTTCCAGTACTTTTTTTTTTAAGTTGGCTTACTTATCATCTATCTCTCCCATTAAAATGATTCCTCTGGGCTGGGGTTTTGTTGTGCTCATCTTAGGCCAAGCACTCAATAAATTGTCTCTGAATGAGTGAATTGTTTGACTCCCTTGCTAGATTCTCAACTTCATGAGGCCAAGGATTGTTCTATTCAGTCCTTCTTTATCCTCAATGTCTGTTATATTGCAGTCACTTACGTGACTAATGGGAAAAATCAAGAAAGAAAGAGTTAAAACTACAGAAAAACCCTGTAGGTTCAATAACACAAAGCTTTCTAAAATTATTTAGCCCAGGAATTGAATAATGGCTGCACTTTTGATTTTTTTTTAATGGTATTGAATTTAATTTAAATGGAAATACTTGATTGGTAGAATAATAAAACAATTATAAAAGCAACTTGCTCCTTAAAGTAAGAATTATATAGGGCATGTCTTCTAGAAGCAATATTTTCAAATGTCAAATATCTGAAAGCATAGAAGGAGAAGTAAGAGTGTGAATTGTATTTCAATGCTCTTTTCTTTATATTCAGCAAACAGCTTCATTCACACCTTTCCAATATTTTCAACTCTTTTGACAAAGCCTTCAGAGGAGTTACTGCTGATGACAACCATCACAGCCTAACAGGAGAAATTTTATAAAGAAAAATAATAGCATGTTTTTCCCACGTTGTTAAGGATATGGTGAAGCTCTGTCGGATTCAACGGAGGAATGTGCAGTTCCATGCTATATATAATAATAACTTACTTTAATAGTGGCTTTGCAATTTTTCAGATATATCCATTTACTGAAACCACTATCAAATAAACAAAAACAAACAAATTAACAGGGGTTCGAGACAGAAGTTATCTAATCTAAAAATAGCACATGTTCACAGAATACACGACACATATCCCAAGTACTACTCTAGGTTTCAAGTAATAGTCAAAACAATAGTAAAAATGATTCAGACCCTACCAGTCAAATCATAAATGGGACCTTAACTGTAAATCCTTATCTTTAGATCAAAGCGGGTATTTAATTGGGTGCTGAAGATACATTATAGAACTAATATGTTATAGAACTCCTCTGAAATGAGTCATTTCTTCCATCACTTTTCCTGCACAGCTGCTGACCCATGTTTTGGTTCCTGGAAATAGCTGCTACCCTGTCATACTTCTTAAAAGCACATATATTGATAACTCTACTCATTCCTCCATTCCTCTGTGACTGTCACTGTGTTAAAATGTGGAGTCAGCTGACTCACTTGTGGTGGTAATAAAGTAGATGAGTTTTCAAAGTATTTTGTTATTTCTAAAAATGCAAAAACCAAAATCCATTGAAATCATAAGGGGTGTTTCAGGGAGAGCTGTAGGATGTGGTTTCTTGTGTAATCCACAGAGATTAGCTCCAACACATATTTAAACTCTCCTCTAGGAGCAACCTTAGTGGTAAAGCAAGAAGATAAACAGATTTATACACACCCTGGCACAAAATTATCACTTATGTTTGGCTTCCTAGTCTCCTCGTGTTACTTATATATCCTAACTTCTCTCTGAAATCAGGGAACACAGAATCTCAATCAGTTGACATTTTTCTACTGAATTACCCAATAGTCTGATCATACCCCTAAGACTTTTTTTAATTATTTCACTCATAATCCCAAATCTGCTTTGCTTCCTCATCTTAGTACACTGTAATTTGATTTCAAAATGAGGACAGTTGTCAGTAATGCCACATTCATTCATCTATTTTACAATTCCATGTACTTATAACTATGAAGATATGTTAATAACATCCATTCCAATAAGCCACCCTAAACTTATTGTCATGAAACAAGACCTCAAGAAAGAGAATTCAAAATCATCCATGTATTTGCAACTTATTGCAATAAAGCCTTTATCAATAGACTTCCCTGTGCACATGGTGGTCAAATTGCTGGTGAAAAACAGCCAGATCTAGTATAAGCTTTCTTATGCCTTCTAGGTAACCCAAGTGAGCCTTTATTGATACTGGGAAGGGATAAAGCAGGGAAGGGATAAACAGTGATGTAAGAATTGGCTAGACAAAGTAATGACTCTCATTACAAAGTGAGTATTTTAAAGCAAAGAGTCTGTTGGGAATATTGTTTTATAAAATAGTGGTTTTATAAATTAACTTTTTAAAATTCAATTAGTTAACATATAGTGTACCATTAGTTTCAAATGTAGATTTCAGTTATTCATCCATAGCATATAATAGCTAATGCTCAGTACTTACTGTTATAGCTTCTTGAAAGCAGAATTTTAACCCACTGAGCCACCCAGGCGCCCTTGAAAGCAGACTTTTAGATCCCATTTTCTGATTACTTCCATGTAGTACAACACTTTCCTGCTAGCAACCTTCAAAACATACTGTTTGTTAGAGGAATTTCTTGAATAATAAATAAATAGGAATTTATTTAAATTTATAAATATATAAAATAAATAGGAATTTGTTTAAATTTATTTAAATATTGCACACTGTTTCATTGTTCATAAATAAGGTGATGATATTATAGCCATTAGTTGGTAGCACTGATATATCACTTTCTTTTTACTTCTCAGTGCATTCTCTTTACACAAAATAGATATATATTTTAAAAGAATCTGAATCTGTGGCAAACTTTTAGAAAGCCCTATACAGTAAAGTTTATCATTTTAAGTAATCTCAATTATCTTCCCCAATTGTGATAGTATATCCTTCTATCTAGGCCAGATATTGTATGAGGGATTTGAAGAGACATACTTTTCTAAATTTCACTTTTCTCATCTGCAAAATGCTTATCATGATCCTACAATAAAATACACTTACAATTTTTTGATGAAAATTTATTTATTTATTTTAAGATTTTATTTCTTTATCAGAGAGAGTGGGCGAGAGAGCAAGCACAGGCAGACAGAATGGCAGGCAGAGGCAGAGGGAGAAGCAGGCTCCCGGCCGAGCAAGGAGCCCGATGCGGGACTCGATCCCAGGACGCTGGGATCATGACCTGAGCCAAAGACAGCTGCTTAACCAACTGAGCCACCCAGGCATCCCTTTTGATGAAAATTTAATCTGTATAAACAATATATTTGCTGTAATGCGTGGTTCATGGAAAATATTTAATTATAAGCAACAACAGTATTAGAAATTAAGTAAATGTGTCTCTAATATTTAAAGTTTTAACACATAATTCCAGTGCTTTGCCTTATTTTCTCAAATCCCTTTACCACTTTCACTGACAGAGTCAAATGTACTTTTTCTACTAGTAGCCAGCTCTTTGTCTTTTGCCAGAAAGATGCCCTTGTGAATTATTTATAATAGAGATATTAGCAATAATAATAATAATAATAATAAGTAGCAATAAAAATGTTTTTAAAAAGTTTTCTTAACTAATTAGGGTTCTTAGACATCAATTAGAGGAACCACCTCCGGCAAGCAAATTAATCTGCAAAACATTCCCAGAATTAACAAGTCAGTCAGATACAGGGTTGTCCGTAGACTGAAAGGTGAAGCAAAAGGACTAGGTTTGGAAAATAGGTAAGGACAGTGAAGAAAATGATCAAATTTTTGGGCAAAATAAATTCTTAGGTGTCCTTTCAATGGAGTCCTGGGCATTATGTGGCAGAAACTCTGGAGATTATGTCAATCCATTGGAGTCACCCCGTTTATTAGCTTGCTATTGACAAAGTTATTTACAAACTGTAGAGCAAGAGGTTGTAATGTAGAAAACTGATGATAATGCACAAGATTCTTGTTAACAATAATGCTAGTTAGTGATTTTTCATTAGAGAACATAAATTCTATAACCCAAATTATGGGCCCAGAGCACTTCTGCTGCACAACTCTGCTTATATCCCAAATACCCATGTGAACTAATTTTAATATCTGCTTCTCTTATTAATTTTTGAATAAAAATTCTTGACACAAATATTTTATAATTGTGTGATAATCATGCATTTAATTTCTTGGAGAACAAAACACACTTTAGCATAACTGGGTTCGTTCACAGAACCAGCCTTGATAAAACACTTCTGTATGTTAGAAATGATGTAATAAATGTAGAATATTGGGCACTTGTTTGGTATTCTTTGCCATGTTTTGCACTATCTAAAAAGAGATCAGTGAACTTGGACTGGAGTTAGTAGACATGGAAGAAAATAAAATATTACAGAGAAGAATACTCTGTGGTCCACAACCTAAACGGGCTGGGATTCCCATCATTTGGATCCCTGTAGCTTTACAAAAGTCCATTAAATTTTTGTATCTCCGATTAAAGTTGATTCCCCAGTACTTTTTCAAACATCTCTTGTCAAGTATTGTTTCCCAGAAAAAAAGGGATGTCGCACATGTATCTGCCTTTGTCTCTGGTCATGATCTCAGTCAGGATCCTTGGATCGAGCCCCATATCGGGCTTCCTGCTCATTAGGGAATATACTTCTCAGTCTCTCTCTGCCGCTACATCCCCCTGCCCCACTCATGCTCTCTCTCTCTCAAATAAATAAATACAATCTTTAATTTTTTAATTAAAAATAAGATAAATAAAATAAAATAAAAAGTCTGGTCTTACTGCCCCATTTAGCTCCTTTTTTTTTTTTTTGAGTTGTATTTAAAGCAGCATGAGAGAACATGAGACTCTCAAACTTAAAAAAAAAAGGAAAAAATTGAGTTTTGTTAGGATTTAAGATCTTGTCTGCTAGACAAAAACATTGGCTTTGTTAACATGTGAAAATTAACAAAAGAGAATAAGATAGAATTCTAATAATTTTTGTAGAAATTAGAAATTTCTTCCAACCCAATTACATACAGACCCATTAAGTAAATTCATTCCAATGTCCCAAACCAACCTTTTCTAATAGTAATGCATCTGTGTAAACAGGGTCAACCCAAGGAATAAATAAATATTATTATTTTTTTCCTGTCTCTTCCACAGTCACATATGGGTATATTGGTAGCAAGACAATTATCTATCTTCTAAGACATGATATCATAAGGAAGGGTATTCTGTCCATTTGGAACAACTGAAAATCATTGTAATTTTATCTTGGTGCAGTAACTTGAGATGGCACAGTGTGGGTTATGAATATATTTTATTTTTTTTTACTGGGAAGAAGAGATTATAGAGATATTGGTTATCCAAGAGAGACTGACAGGTGTTGATAGTTGCCAGGTCAATATCCATCTGCTTTTTCCTTTAATATCAGAAAGCACTGAGGGATTGACAACAAAGAAACTTAAAACAACATCAAATATTTTATTGTCTCTTTTCTAGTTACATTGCAACCATATGACAAGGTATCAGTCATACAAGATATCATTCTCTTTTACCTCTATCTTTCTGCCAGAAATGTGGGCTTAATAGTGAGAACCACAACAGCAATTTTTGCAACTGTGAATAAAAAGCCAGGAAAACCTCTAAGATACTTCACTTGACTTTCTTAAGACTCTGAACCAACACCAGAAAACACTCTCTGTAGTCTTCTTGTTAAATGAAAAAAATATGGTTAAACCACTTTTGACAGTCTACTACCTACAGCAAAATGTAAATCTTAATTGAAATAGGTCCTCTCAGCTGTGCTTAAGCAACTGAGTCCTGAGCTTTTCAGGTTTTCAGTCTGAAAGAGTACACCTCTGGTGCTCTGAAAGGGAAGAGAAAGGACACCCTGTTCTCCATATAAATTAAAGAAGAGAAATCTGTGCATTTAAGTGGGCCATATAAAATTTATCAAGCAATTATCTCCTAACTCCTTCCTATCCAAATTACTTGATATGCTCTCCCTACTCCTTTATTCCACGTTACTGCCTTTTCCAGGATTCTGTATCACATCACAACATGTCTTCTGTTATTTCCTTCTTGCAAGCTAGTTTTGTTTTCTCCATCTAAAAAAATCAACAATCATTGTGTATTTCAATTCCCATTTTCCTCAAATGCACTGATTCTTCTTATCTATTACTCTTTTCTCATACTCAGTGTCTTTGTCTTTATGGGGTTTGTACTTTGCTTTTCCCCATCCTTTACTGCCATTATATAATCAAATCTAACAACTTCTTAGAGAAAGTTAAAAATTCCTGCATAGCCACACGTGAACACAAAGTCACTGATTTTTAGCAAACCTATAAGATAGTCAGACATCCATTCAATTTCTTTTTATTAAGATTTTATTTATTTATTTATTTATTTATTTATTTATTTATTTATTTGACAGAGAGAGATGACAAGCAGGCAGAGAGGCAGGCAGAGAGAGAGGAGGAAGCAGGCTCCCTGCTGAGCAGAGAGCCTGATTTGGGGCTCTGTCCCAGGACGCTGGGATCATGACCTGAGCCGAAGACAGTGGCTTAACCCACTGAGCCACCCATGCGTCCCTCCATTCAATTTCTTTTTTTTTAAGGATTTTATTTATTTATTTGAGAGAGAGAGACAGTGAGAGAGAACATGAGCGAGGAGAAGGTCAGAGGGAGAAGCAGACTCCCCATGGAGCTGGGAGCCCGATGTGGGACTTGATTCTGGGACTCCAGGATCATGACCTGAGCTGAAGGCAGTCGTCCAACCAACTGAGCCACCCAGGCGCCCCTCTCCATTCAATTTCTTAACTGAGTCTCAAATGCATCCTGAGTTCTAACCTAAATCTAAGTTCTACTTCTTACACGTTGTTCTATGACCAAATTCTTTCAGTTCAGTATTTTGTAACATTTAAATATTAATCAATTGATGCTTTGTTTGTGTATTTCTATGAAAATAATTTGAATACTGTAGATTTATTGTTATATTTATAGATTTATAATCAAAGTTTCATCAGTTGAAGTTTTTGGAAATTTAAGATATAATGATTAACCTAAAGTGATACTGCCTCAAATCCCTGTGATATCAAGGCCCAACACCTGATTATAGCCAAACCTGTGGTGGATAGTTCCATGGGAAATTTCAGTTACTTAACACTGATAGCATCTCATGTTCTCTCTCTCATTTTAGAATGTCTCCAACACAACCCAAAAGTGTAGGAGAGTTAATGTCCTCTGAGGACAGCTCTCAGTGAAGTGGAAATAAGAACCATAGGTAAAATTGTCAGTTTTCAGGTCTTCATGAGGACAACTTAAAGAAGTTTCTCAGGACCTTTCAGTAAAAGCAAGCCTTCATTTTCTATCCACAACAATTATATCAACAATGTACCTCTTTGACAAAGTTGCTTCTTCACTGTATCACTTTCCCATTCTTTTCTACCTTGGATAATCTCCCAGATAAACCAACAGTACTCAAATCCTTTGTCCTACTCTTTGCTCTCAGGATAAATGGAGCCAAAATACTTAGATTAATATCAAGTTCTGAATGGGATCTTAGAGCTATTTCTGTCCAGATTTTCATAAACATAGGGACCTTTGAATTATCAGGCTATAAATAAGTTCTAAATGGAGGGGGCAAAAGCAAAAAGTAGAAATGTTTATGTTTGATTTTTCATCATGATTAATTGACTTTATTGATTATTAAAAATACTAACCTTATAAAAGTGTGGATCTTTGTAAAACAATGTCATAATGTAAGAAATAAGTTGCATAGTCCTTTTGAGAATATTAAACCAAGTGTTCAGGTGCCATCTAATTTCTTGTTTAATCCAGAACTTTGGTGTGCATTATCTTGAGGAATAGGATTTTGAAGTCCAGACAGACTAACAGAAAACTGATCCAAATGTGTGTGTTTATATTTGTGCTTTTGTTGTAAAAATCAAAGTGTGATTGCTGGTTTAAAATGGTAAAACTAATAATGTTCATGGACTCTATTATAAATTTTCTAATTGTATGGGAAGAATCCAATAAACATAGAATTAATTGATTTGCAAATCCTCAAAGAGCTACAGGATCAGGTAGTGGTGTGTTCTGATTCAACAGCATCATAATGCAGCATTTTATATGTGTGGCTAATGGATATTTTCATGAATGTTTGCTAGCTAGTCAGCCAATACAGAGAAATATTAGGTAGAGTAATTACTCACAGTTGTGTTTAATAAAATGAGAGAAAATTATCAAATGACACTACTAATATTAATCCTATAGCAGGCTAAATAATTCAATGATAATTACAAGTATTAATCCAGCTTTCTTCCCTGATTATGACTCTTCTCTCCTCTATCCTAATGGGAGTAGCAGATTGTCTGCAATGAATTGTGAAAACCCAGCAGTGACTTTGGCAGTGAAGGCCTCCCATCAATTTTGATAGGTTAAAATGATTCTGGTTGGTCTTGAGCAAATGTGTCAATTTTTTTTTCTGTGTGTGTCATAAAAGAAAGAAGCAATAGTAAATTCTTGCTGTTATTCCATGGAGCCAATAAAATCATACTGCCAACAAGAGGCTGTTGACACCGTAAGTATAGTTAACTGTCTTGAAATACTAGGCCTGGAAATAAAATTCCAATATTTCACATAACCTCTTTTTTTTAAAGAAAACAAAACAAAACAAAACAAAACAACTATACTGCTTACATATAGGGCCCTGCTGTTGTGTAACTATTTTTGAACATGTCTACTGTAAGTGTATATATATATATTTTTTTCTGTGCAATACATTCATTTAGAGATAAATTTGGATTGCAAATTATTTTGGGGGAGGCATGGTATTTGTGGCTAGTCTTACAAGTAAAAAAGACTAAAAGAAAGAAGAAAAACATTTTTTATTACAGCATATTTACATCTGTCCAAAGTACTTATTTACTATAATACTGACTAATGTATAATACTGTACACAAAGAAAGAAGTTAAATGAGTTATAATTCAGTCGAAGTATAGCTGGCCATTTTACAACTTACCACTGAATCTGTCTGGTATGAAATGTGATATCTGGCAATCTGGTCCAGTTCATTACATCAGGTCATTTGTATGTTCTTATTACCATTTTGATAGCATAGCACATTTTATAACCCAGACATTTAACAATGGAACTATGATGCATGTATTTTCAAAAGTATAGACATACACGAAGCTATGAGGTCAAAAAAGATGAATGTCCGTAGTACCATATAGACTCAACAAATAAAAGTGTCCAAGGCTCTGAGTGAGATTTATGAATATTGTATAAGATTAGGCCAACATGTGGTTTTGATATAAATAATCTGTTCTTAAATTAGAATTACAATCGTTGAGTACAGTGTTGAAAATGGCAGATAGATTTTAGCTATCTTTGCTCACTAGGGAAAATGGAAAAATGTTTAGTTTGGTCAGATTTTCACTTAACTTCTGAAAAATCTTACGTTTGAGAGAACCCTTCTGAAATAAGAATCCTTAAAGACATAACCCCTTTGGCACAAGTTTCAAGAAACTTGTTTGATGTTGTAGACAATTATATGGCACACGTACTGTTCTAGATGTTTCTGGCCAATAATATGTAAGCCATACCAAGGCTACTATTCATATAGAGATGTTCCTCAGCTTACAAGGGGGCTATGTACAGAGAAACACATAAAAAATTGAAAATGCATTTAATACCCCTAAACTATCAAATATCATAGCTTACCTTAAGCTTATTTAAACATACTCAGAATACTTACATTTACCTGCATTTGGGCAAAATCATCTTACGCAAAGCCTATTTTTTAACAAAGTATCATATATCACATGCAATTTATTAAATATTACACTAAAAAAAAGAAGAATGGTTATATATAGAATGCTTGTAAGAATATCAGGTGTTCACCCCTGTAATCTTCTAGCTGACTGGGAGATGTGGCTCACTGCCGCTGCCCAGCATTACAATATGGCACCATACCATATGTCACTGGCTCTTTTTATAAAGAACCAAATTCAAAATTCAAAGTACAGTTTCTACTGAATCACTTTCACTTTCACATCATTGCCAAATATATCATAAGTTGAATCATTGTAAATCAGGAGCCTTCTTATTTGAAAGTTAAATCACAGTCACCCATATACACACAAAAAAAGGCCTTCATGTAGGGCCATCTATGCATCTCTAAACAACATAGCATGACTTATCAACAGCAAAAAATGGATGTGAAGGAGACAATTGCTTTGCGTCAGTACTCTGAGCAGTAACATACATGGCCTTACTCACCTAGCAGAACTCCAGAGCTAGCTGATGGCAAGGAATTTTCCAAATGTTTGCTGAACAGGTTAAGCACTATTCTTTTTAAATTAGTGTGCATATCTGTTTTCTAAAGATATGTTAATTTATTTTATTGACTTATTACAAAACCAAATAATTTCCTCTTATTTAAGTGGCAGGCAAATAGAATTCTTTGTAATTGAAATCAAATGGCTCTTTAGGGAAAATATACTAAAAATTCTGAAACTTGTATTGCTTATGAATCTTTTATTGGAATCCTTATCAAGTTGTATTTTTCAAGTTTTTCCTAAATAATCTTCAATGAATTGAAAATATTTTTTGGATTTTATTCAAGGCTATTAACACACAATTTCACTTTGTTAAATATAGTGCTAAACTTTCAAACAAAACGTTGTGTCTTTGTTTTCCCACTACCACATCAACCATCTACTGACTGGATTCTCTCCCCAACTAGCACATATATACCATGGTCTATCTTTAGGATAAGTAAGGGTCATCTTTTGTCTTTATTCTATTCCTCGTATGCTTCTGAACTTGTTGAATTTTAATATAGTCACACCATAAGCATCACATATTTGATTCCCCTTTAAATAGTAAACAGTGCACAACCAGAGCATACCTTCAAAGCTATCAATATACTTACTCTGATATACTATTTTTGTATTTTTGTAAATTAAAATAATTAAATTATAGAACAAGAGTTTCAGGTGGTAGGTGTTGTAAGTTTTACCCAAACTGACTTTTGTCAAACTGGTTTTTGTCATCATATATGTCAAGTAGTTTTCTCGGGTTTATTTTTAGAATATCCTTGTATAATGAATATTTACACTGATATCTAGTATAAAAATCTTGCAAAATATTTTAGAAACATTAAGATATTGAAAATCAATCTATTTCTTTAATTCACTGAAGACATTTTTGGCTTGTTTCCAGTACTTTCTTACTGGTTAAAAAATGAATTTGAAGTAGTCTGAATTTCATTATTATATGGCACTTTCCCTTTGATGAATACAAAGACGATATTCTATATTAGCTATCTGAGAAGAATTTATTTTTTGAATTTTATTTATTTGTAAGAGAGAGAGTGAGAGAGAGCACAAGCAGGGGGAGCAGCAGGGGGAGGGAGAAGCAAACTCCCGGCTAAGCAGGGAATCTGTTGCAGAACTGAGTCCCAGGACCCTAAGATCATGACCTGAGCTAAAGGCTCAGGCGTTTAACTGACTGAGCCACCCAGGGGTCCCAATCTGAGAAGAGTTCTGTATGTTATTCCTATTAATATGCAGTTTAAAGTCTAGGTAATTAACTTAATATTTTAGTGGCTATTACATAGATAGCACTATGTTCCAGGCAGAGAGTAAGAAAGAAATATTAAATCAACCATATTCTATGCATTCTAAATGAAAATAATTAATCAATCATAATAAATCCTTCTATTTATGGAATATCAACTTATAAGCTTTTCTCCATATGAACAATGCCAAATACCAGAATAAAGGGTCATCTAATACAAATAAAGGATAGAATTAAAGAACTCTGGTAAGCCATTTAATTTTGAAAAATGGTGTTCTATTGTTGCTGAGTTGTGGTTTTCAGTTACATAATATCTGATAAGTGTAGAAGTAACATGAGTGTTACGTGAGATGAGAAATGGTATATAATTAAGATATTTTTAAAAGTACAGAT
Organism: Mustela nivalis; assembly: GCF_964662115.1. Classification (NCBI taxonomy): domain Eukaryota; kingdom Metazoa; phylum Chordata; class Mammalia; order Carnivora; family Mustelidae; genus Mustela; species Mustela nivalis. Next base: position 264,078 of record NW_028135773.1, on the reverse strand, counting down.
AAATACAAATTTGTAAACATAGCATTATGGAGGAATAAAAATAAAATACACACTCTAAAGTGAATAAATCTTGGAAAGCTAATAGAGAAGTAAAACAAGGACAGTGCAAAAAGTATGGTGCATTTTTATAAAGTTCAAACAAATTCTGTGAAACCATAGATGGACTTAAAGGTACTATTGTGTATCAAATATTGTAAAAATTAAGCAAGGAAATAGCAAACATAAAATAACCAAAGCATACAAACTTGGGTAGATACAATAGGTGTGATCATGTTCTACTTCATAAAGAGATGAGTTAATAGATAAATAGAAGTAACTAGACTTTTTAGAAGTTAATAAAACTTTGCCTGTTATTTCTTAGTAATATAAAATATATGGTTTTCTAACAAAAACGTTTATCTTAAAAATATTTAAAAATAAATTTCAGGCTACTCATAAGGTTATATTTACTTTTCCACTGAAGGAAAAGCTGGTTGTTGTAGTTGTAGTTGTAGTTGTTTGTTTGTTTTAGTCTCCTCCTAGTTTTTATTATTATAATGTGGAATGAGGAATGTTAGATGGAAAAGTGAATTATTTTATAGACAAAAATCATTACTTGATTCACTTCCTGGTACAGCAGATGGAGCTCCTGAAAATATGCCCTTTTGCCTTATGGAAGAGTAACAGTTATGCTTACTTCTGAAACATACTTGGTGGTGGCCCTAAATAGTGACACCATAGTAAACATTTTGAAAATTTGCAATTAATCTTTATAGTCATAGGGCTCCAAAAGGCACTGCTGGTATCTTAGCAGGTATTTCAATAAAGCTAAAAGTTGCCTGACTGTTTAAAAATATTAACAAGGCACAAAACATGGCAGAAGTATTGTCCTCAGATATTATTTTTTTCCATATGCTCCTGATTCCAGACATGACAAGTTATTTTTAAAAATTTTTTTATAAAAGATTTTATTTATTTATTTGACAGAGATCACAAGTAGGCAGAGTCAGGCAGAGAGAGAGAGAGGAGGAAGCAGGCTCCCTGCTGAGCTGAGAGCCCAATGTGGGACTCGATCCAAGGATCCTGGGATCATGACCTGAGCCAAAGGCAGAGGCTTTAACCCACTGAGCCATCCAGGCGCCCCCATGACAAGTGATTTTTTTTTTTAAAGATTTTATTTATTTATTTGACAGAGAGATCACAAGTAGGCAGAGAGGCAGGCAGAGAGAGAGAGAGAGGAGGAAGCAGGCTCCCTGTTGAGCAGAGAGCCCGATGTGGGACTTGATCCCAGGACCCTGAGATCATGACCTGAGCCGAAGGCAGCGGCTTAACCCACTGAGCCACCCAGGCGCCCCAACAAGTGATTTTTGATAGATATATATACAATGTATTTTCAAGTTATAGGAAAAATGGTTCTGCTATTTTTAACCTTTTTTTTTAATTACATAATTTTTAATTAAAATTTTATTTTTTAATGTTTTACATTTCTTTTCTTTTTTAAAGATTTTATTTATTTATTTGACAGACAGAGATCACAAGTAGGCAGAGAGGCAGGCAGAGAGAGAGAGAGGGAAGCAGGCTCCCTGCGGAGCAGAGAGCCTGATGCGCGGCTCAATCCCAGGACCCTGAGATCATGACCTGAGCCGAAGGCAGCAGCCCAAACCACTGAGCCCCCAGGCGCCCCAATGTTTTACTTTTCAATATACTACTTAGAACATAAAACCTATTCCATTTTGTAAGAAGTTTAACCATTTTAAAAATGGTAATTTTCTCATTGTGTCTTCCCCTCACATTGCTTTATTTTGAATAAAAAATTTCACAATAAACATAACTGATGCTTTCCTTCTGACGGTCCCTCTGTTGGTCATATTGTATATGAGCCATGACATTTAGTTTTACAAAATTTATTGATGTTTGTTGATATGTTTTATCATAACTAATTTTCCCTCCCTTATCTAGATTCCCCAGCTTTCAGACAGGTGGACACTTCAATAAACCATACCCAAGGGATGTATCAAGTACTTCTTAGACATTCTCTCAGATCCTTGAGGTCTCCTTTTGCCTAGGGATTTGCAATAGGTTCTGCCAGAGGCACCACTGTGACAACTGATGTCCATGGTCTATCTCCTGCTAAGCTCAAGAGGTCACTGGTTTCCAAGTTTATCTATACAATTAATGCATTCCAGCAAGTTCTTTTTTTTAATATTAACACACTTATTTTAAAGTTTATATGGAGAGGCAAAGACTCACAATAGTCAACATAGTGTTGAAGGAGAACAAAGACTGAGGACTGACTTCAACGTTTACCATAACGATGGGGCACCTGGGTGGCTCAGTGGGTTAAGCCTCTGCTTTCGGCTCAGGTCATGATCCCAGGGGCCTGGGATCGAGTCCCGCATTGGGCACTCTGCTCAGCAGGGAGCCTGCTTCTCCTCATCTCTCTCTCTGTCTGTCTCTCTGCCTATTTGTGATCTCTCTCTCTGTCAAATAAATAAATAAAATCTTAAAAAAAAGTTTCCCATAACGATAATTGTAAGCAAGATATTGTAATACCACAGAAAGACTAGATTAAAGCAACAGAATATATATTATCAATTATATTTTATATTTAATATAAAAGCAAAAGCAATACAAGAGAGCAAAATACAATCTTTTAAACAAATGGTTCTGGAGTAAAAATATAATATAAAATAAAATAATAAAATAAAATAAATCCAGGCAGATATCATACACTCTTCACAAAAATTAACTCAGATTGGATTATAAACCTAAACATGAAACATGTAGAAGGTAATATAGAAGAAAATTTAAATGACCTTGGTTTTGGCAATAACTTTAGCTACAAAAGCACAAGCACTGAATTTAAAAATGTCTACTCTGTGAAACACAATGCCAAGAGAATGAAAAGGCAAAGCACAAACTATGAGAAAAAATTTGCAAAATACACATCTGGCAAAGGGCTGTTAATCAAAAATACACAAAGACCCCTTAAAACTCAACAATGGGGGAAAAACCTGATTAAAAATGAGCCAAAGACCTTAGCAGATACCTCACAAAAGAAAATATTACAGATGGCAAATAAGCATATAAAAAGATGCTTCACATCATATGTCATCAGGAAAATGCAAATAAAAACAAAAAAGAGACACCAGTACATACCCAGAATCCAGAGCACTGACAACAGAACACGAAATGTTGGTGAGGATGTGGAGCAACAGGAATGTTCTTCCATGTCTATTGAGAATAAAGAATGGAAAACAACTTGGCAGTTTCTTACAAAACTAAACATTTTCTTGCCAGATGATTCAGCAGTAGCAGTTCTTGGTATTCATCCAAAGAAGATGAAATCTATACCACAAAGATGTCTATAACTGACAAAAGCTTGGAAGCAACCAAGATATCCTTCCATAGGTGAAAGGACAAATAAAGTGTAGTACATGCAAACAATGGATAATTATTTAATGCTAGAGAAATGAATTACCAAGCCATGAAAAGATATGGATATAAATATTTAATAAATATTTGATTTTAGGCTTCTACCAGTCTATCAATAGTATTAGTATATTTTAACAGTGAATGCTCAGCATTCATGAATTTACCTAATAAAATATTTTGGGTTCAATATTTTAAATACTTCAACCTCTATGATTATATTCCTAATAATTTTATATTGGGTTAAATAAACCTTAATTTTTTGTAGCTTGTTTCTTATTGCAAAAGAGCTCAATGAAATTTGAGAAAATAAAAATTTACCAAAAAAAAGTTTAGTTTACTATTGCCAAATAATTTAAAACTTTATCTTATATTTAAATACATACATTTTTCTAAATTGATTTATATGCTACTAAAACCAAAAACTTTTAGTTATACTAGATTTCATATCATGCAATCAATGCCAGAAATCCATCTGGCAATGATTTGTCTTAAATAGAGTTAAGATGGGTGTTATAACAATGCAAGATGGAAACAAAGATAGTATAACAATTGGTGTTACATAACTTTTCCGTTTTGATCAAGTTCTAATCTACAAAAGGCTTTTATCAGTGACAGACTTGAGAATTTAACAAAACTTTAAAACAAGCATGTGCGACCCATTCCTAGAAAACAACACAATCAGTAACACTTTATTTAGATTAAATCATGACTATTTCTCCATTTGAATAAAAAAGGTAGCAACCCCAATAAGTTTACTGAACATGAAAAGTTGAAATGCTATAATGTTCCTAAGGAATTAAATGATCCAGTCATGAATTACAAAAAAAGGATATAAATTACCAAAGTGTTTGTATAATTGTAATGTACAACTGCCCATTATCGTTCAATAGTGTAGGCTTGTACAAGAACTCTATAAAAGAACTCCATTCTAAACCGTGGAAAATATGTTCCCTTTCCCCCGATATACAACTATTAAGCCATTCATTTAGCTTTTAAAATACCCACTTAATACAGGCTTTTTACACATTTGAACAGGCAGCAGGCCTCTATTCTTATGGCTTACATCTGAAGGATAGACTTCTAGCGTAAGAGGTAAAGCCCATAAAGGAGCCCAATAATAACAACAAAATACAGTTTAGTGAGCCCTTACAATCTGCCAGCTACCTTTCTGAGAATACTTCAATTAATAAAACATATAAAATACCTGACCACAAAGAGCTTACATTCTTTTGAAATATAATAGTGAAATAATCCAATAATAGAGGGGCACCTCGGTGGCTCAGTCCATTGAGTGACTGCCTTTGGATTGGGTCATGATCACAGGGTCCTGGGATGTAACTCCCCAGCAGGCTTTCTAGGCAGTGGGGTGTTTTCTTCTTCCTCTGCGCACCGTCCCAATTCTCTCTCTCTCTGTCTCCAATAAGAAAATAAACCAGTAATAGAATAATGATTGATGGTTGATGGTGATAAGTGTTACAAAGAAATACAAGAAAGGTAAAAGCCATTGGAGAATTCTGGGATGAAAGTTAATTTTATTTTGTGTTGGGTGGTTATATCTCATTTATGAGATGTTATTTGCACAAAGACCCAGGAAGTGAAGGAGAGTGTTATACAGATATTAAAGGAAAAGATTGCTCTAGGCAGAGCAAGTAAGTATATAGACTTTGTGTGAACAGCTTGTCTGTTACTTTTGAGGAAAAGCAAGGAGGCCAATGAGGAGTTCATAGTGGTGGAGAGAGGAAGAACGTATTGATGTATGACCTTCTAGTACATTGAAACACCTTCAGTTTTTATTTAATATGAAAGGGGAAGATACCAAAAGACTTTCAACAGCAGAATAAAATCATCTGACTTGATTTTTAGGTTAAATTGCTGTACCAAAATAAATTTGCAGGGAGAAAGGAGTGCAGTATGTGTGGAAGTGGGGTTATCAATCAAGTCAATAATTCAGGAACATATGATGGTGTTTTTAGCATGCGGGGTGGTAATAGAAGTGGTGAGGGATGGTTTTCATTTTGCATATATTTTGATGGTGAATATTCTGGTGAACAGGATGGGGTATGTGCAGAACAGACGATATCAACATTTATTTTACCTGCACAAACAGAAGGGTGGAGTCTTCAATCCCTGATATGGAGAGAACTCAGAGTTCAAATGTTCTTTCTCATTAAATGGCATAGTGATGATGAGGATTTAGTCAGACAGTGAAAGAGAGCAGTAAGCACAGTGTAAAGCGGTATGGCATTATAATACATTTGAACATCAAAAAACGTTGTGTTGGATCATCTTTTTATGTGAGTAAATAAATAAATAAAGCTTCCTGGGGTTCTGATAGAGGTAAAGAAGACTGCTATATGATCCAAACGGGCACGTGCACCAAAAGTTTATAGCAGTAATATTCACAATAGACAAACTATGGAAAGAACCTAGATGTCCATCAACAAACATCAAAAAATGAATGGTGTATATATATATATATATACATATATATATGTATATATATATAATGGAATGCTATGCTATATATGTACATATATATATATATATATATATATATATATATATATATATATGATGGAATGCTATGCAGCCATCAAAAGAAATAAAATATTGCCATTTGCGTTGACATGGATGGAACTAGAGGTTATTATGCTTAGCAAAATAAGTCAACCAGAGAAAGACACTATCATATGATCTCCCTGATATGAGGAAATGGAGGTGCAATGTGGGGGGTTTGGGGGACAGGAAAAGAGTAAATGAAACAAGATGGGATTGGAGGGAGATAAACCATAAGAGACTCTTAATCGCACAAAACAAACTGAGAGTTGCCGGGGGGGGGGGAGGGTAGGGAGTGTGTGGTGCGGTTATGAACATTGGTGAGGGTATGTGCTGTGGTGAGTGCTGTGAAGTGCATAAAACTGGCGATTCACAGACATGTAGCCCTGGGGCTAATAATACATTATAGGATAATTAAAAAAAAGAAGAAGACTACAATAAATCAAATGCTATGGTGTTCAGCAAAGAGTGTCTAATCAGGCATATTTTATTAAAGTAACCAAGTAAAATGATGGTCGAAAATTGAAATAACAGAAAACATAAAAATCTGAGATTTTAAAAAGAGGTATGGGACAGTGTAGAGAATATAGTCAATGATATTATAATAGTGTTATATGGTGACAGATGGTGGCTATATTTGTAGTGATCATAGAATAATGTATGGAGATATTGAAAACCTGAAACCAATGTAACACTGAATATCAACTATACTCAAATAAAAAATAGTAAAAATAAAACATTTTAATTTAAAAAGATAAAAAGAGGGACAAGAATTTGAAAAGTGAATTTCAACAAGAGTAAAGATGAGGCTAAGACATACTCTGAACCTTGAGGAAAACACCATTTTGAAAATTCTTCCCATTTTGAGAAAACTCAAATGAATCAATACCTTAAAAGAACCCATTTTAACTGAGAGATGTAATGAATGCTCAAGAAATAATTTTATGAAAGGATAATTCTTACCTATGAAACAGCATGCAGAAACCAGGGGAAATACCTGGAAGCAAAATAAACTATACTGAAAATAAGAATTAGGAAAAAGATAAATGATGAAAGATAATAAATTAGACCTGCGACAGAGACCTAGTGAAGAGAATTTTTAGCTTGTGGTTTAATGTTTTTGAGGATAATCTAGAGTTCATAACTGCCTGGAGGCAGGCTGGTTGTAGTCAGTTTAGGCAGACCCCTTGACAGGCCTACTTTGGGCAGGTGGTGTTGGAGGAGGCCATTGGGTTGGACAAAGACAAATCCAAACATTTGACTAAAGTGTTTTTGAAGATGTTGAAGTCAGATGCAACAGAGAAAGACCGGTCAAACCTAATCTCAGAAATGGAGATGATGAAGATGATTGGACACACAAGGACACCATCCACCTGCTGGGTCCTGCACACAGGACGGCCCTTCGTACACTCTCATGGAATATGCCTCCAAAGACAACATACAGGAGTACCTGCAGGCCCAGAGGCCTCCTGACCTGGAGTACTGTTACAATATCAGCCTCAATGCAGCAGAGCAACTCTCCTCCAAGGACCTGGTATCCTGTGCCTACCAGGTAGCCTGAGGCATGGAGTACCTTGCCTCCAAGAAGTGCATACACCAAGACCTGGCCACCAGGGAAGTGCTGGTGACAAAGGACAACATGATGAAGATCTCAGACTTCAGCCTTGCCAGAGATATCACCACATCAGTTACTATAAAAAGACAACCAACAGTGGACTGCCTGTGAAGTGGATGGTCCCTAAGGCCATGTTTGACCAGATCTACATCCACCAGAGTGACTTCTGGTCTTTTGGGGTGATCCTGTGCAAAATTTTCACTCTGGAAGCCTCCCATATCCTGGAGTGCCTGTGGAGGTGGTTTTCAAGCTGCTGAAGGAGTCATTTGATGGATAAGCCAATAAGTGCACCAGAGAGTTATACACAATAATGAGGGGTGGCTGGCATGTGGTACCTTCAAGCTGCTGGTAGAAGACCTGGATCATACTGTGGCCTTGACCTCCAACCAGGAGTACCCGGACCTGTCCTTGGCCCTGGAACAATACTGTCTATGCTTTCCCAACACCCAAAGCTCCACCTGCTCCTCAGAGAAGAAGAATTCCACCTTCTCTCATGTGCCGTTGCCCAGGGAGGCCTATCTGCCCTGACACCCAGCCCAGCTTGCCAATGGTGGACTCAAATGTCTAGTATCCCTATTACTCCTGTCCAGATTCCATCATAAGGTGTAACCCTTACCCCCCACCCTCCCTGAAAGACTCACTGCCTCTCCTTTGTCCCTTTCCTACTGGCAGGAGCCAGCTGCCTACCTGAGGCCTTCACCCCTTGAAGTTCACCTCTCTTCCCCTTCCTCTTCCTCCTCCTTACAACCTGCTCATGAAAGAAAGGAACAGAGAGGCAGGTACTTGCTTGTGGCTACTTCCTTCCCTCCCATATGTTGGACCAAGACCCCTCCCTGTCATCTGGTACTGCCTGGACGTTGAGGGAGTTGGAGATGAGGCATGCCAGTGAAAGCTGTCGGAGCTTTCCTGTTTTGGTTTTGTCTGCTTAGCATAACATGTAAGACTGAGTTCTGGTGGCAGGGACCTACTCCTTGGGGCTATAGCACTAGCGAGGGAAGGTCCACTGGTCTGGGCCTTGGCTAAGAGCAACCCCTGCTCCAGAGATATGGTGCCAAGGGCTTATTAATATTGATACTAATTTGCTTTGCTGACCAAATACCTGGTATCAAAAGATGGGAAGGCAAAGACTGGAAGCAGTGTTGTGACCATGGGGTCCAGCCCCAAACTATGAAGAAAACACAAAGTGTATAAATCTGAGTAAGTATATATTTACACACCTTTTAAAATAGGTTGTTATCAAAGATTTAATCAATGGGTAATATGCTCCTCGTGGCTGGGAAGCATCAGTTGCCATATATTAAAAACAAAGAAAAGAGGTGTCTGGGTGGCTTCCTCCATTAAGTGTCCCTTCTTTTCAGGTCATGATACCAGGGTCCTGGGATGGAGCCCCACATCAGGCTCTCTGCTCAGTGGGAAACCTGCTTCTCCTTTTCCCTCTGCCCTGCTGTAGTTCCTCTTCCTGTCTCTCTGTCTGTCAAATAAATAAAATATTAAAACAAATACAAGAAAGAAACAAAATGTTTTTAAAAGGTCTTTTTTTTTTAATTTTCTATGGGTGCCTGGATGACTCAGTTGTTTAAGCAGATGCTTGCCTGAGGTCATGATTCCAGTGTACAGGGATCCAGCCCTGCATGGGACTACTTGCACCCCAAGGAGCTTGCTTCTTCCTCTCCCTTTGCACGTGATTCCCCCTGCTTGTGTGCTTCTTCTCTCTCTCTCTCTCTCTCTCTCTCTCTCTATCTCTCTCTTGCTGTCAATAAACAAAATAAAATCTTTTACTAAATAAATAAATGAATAAATAAATTTCTAAACCTACTTTCAGTTTAGGTCCCTTAACAAAAATTGCTACTGCTTCATTTAAAAAAAAAGATAATTTAGAATGATGCTTCCAGAGTTAAAAAGCTGTTTTGTTTCTTTGTCAAGATTAAATATAGAAGTGCTTTAAAAAGTAAAAGAAAAAATATGCTGTATTAACACTAATCACACTATAACTTTGGTGGTTATATCAAGATAATGAAAAGTGATTTTAAGCAAATTTCATTATCAGACATAAAGATCACGTCAAAATTACAGAAGAGTCAAAGGATGAATTCATCAGGGAGTATAATAATTCTTGACTTTTAATACTTAATAACAGATTTGGGGATATATAGGGAAATACTAAGAAGAAAAATCATAACTTCCACCTTAGAAGAGAAACGGAAAAAAATTTCAACACCCTTATTTTAAGATTATATAGACAAATGGTCATCAAATTGGTAAGATATGTAAGACTTGAACAAAATTATCAACTAACTAGATATGCTTGATATTACAGAACGCTACCAACAACCACAGACTACATATATCTTAAGCCATGATTTTCTTTGCAAAGGTCAACATTGATAATGTTCTAGTCATACCTCCGTGTACCAGGAAAGAAGGAGCATATTTCTTGAAAAACACAGCTATCAAAGCTCCATTGAGAAACCGTAAAGATGGAGAAGGTATTTGCAAATTCTATATCTGATAATGGACATCTACTCTGATTATTAAAATATGAATAAAAATAAAAAAACCTTACTAATAACCAAACAGAGTATCCAATTTTACATGTGAAGGAAATTATTGAAGAGACATGTCACCAAAAGGATATGGATGGCTTATAAGCACATGACAAATTTCTCAACATTTAGACATTAAAGAAATACAAATTAAAATCATAATGAGACATGCTTACCTATCAATTAGAATGGCTAAAATTATAAAGGCTAATTGTACTTCGTCTGAGCTAGATTGGGAAGCAACAAAAAATCTAAACTGTTGTTGGCATATATCATGATATCACCACTTTGGAAAATAGTTTGAAAATTTTTTTAAAAAAAAATGCAAAATATGTTGCAGTTACACAAATAGCCATTTTACTTCTAGGCATTTAACCAAGAGAAACAAACCCTATGTTCATACAAGGACTTGTATATGAATTTCATAGCAGCTTTATTTTTAAGAATTGAAAACAGTGGAAATGTTCATCAATGTCCATCAATAGAGAAAAGACAAATTATGATCTATTCATTAAAGAGATTACTATTCAACATCAAAATAAACTATTTACAATTGGCGATTCTCAAAGTAATGATGCTGAGAAAAGAAAAGCCAGGCAATAAATAGTATATACTGTGTGATTCCATGACTATAAAAAATCTAGAAAATACAAATTTATATATAGTCACAGTCATCAAATATATTGGTGTGATTTTAGTGCCTTCATCTGTGCTCCCATAGCTTCCTACACTTGGATCTCCGAGCATTTGTTACACCATGTGAAAATATGAACTCTTTTTCTTTATTCTGTCTTTCTAGAATAAGAACCCTTGAAATTTTATGGACATTTGAACTCTCAGTTATTAGCAGAAATTCTATCACACAGTAAGTTTCCAAATATAAAAGCCAGAGTTTTACAATGACTTCTAAGCTTTTACATGATCTAGCCACTCATTTAACCTCGGTGACCTCTTTCCCTGCTACTCTTCAGTCACTCACAGTGGCCTCCTTGCTATTCCTCAGATATGCCAGGCATGGTCCAAACTTATGGCCTTCAAGATAGCCAATTCCTTTGTCTGGAGTGACCTTATTGCTGATAGTTCTGGGCAAATTCATCACCTGTCCATACCTTTGTTCAATTGTCAGCTTCATTGTAACTACCCTGATCTTCCTATTGAAACTTTTAGCTCCCCATCCCCTGCCTAGCAACCTTGATTTTTCTCACCCTGATCGAATTTTTCTTTTTCCCCATTGTACTCATCATTTTTGAATGCACTATGCAATTTTTATTAAGGTTTATAGCTTTTAATTGTCTCACCCATTAAAATAAAAGTTCTACAAAGCCAAGTATTTCATTTACCAGTGTAGTCTGAAGTAATATCTGCCATATAATAGATTCAGTAGACAACTGGTAAATTTCAAAATAAATTAATGTTGAGTGTATACTGAATTTCATAAGTCATTTCAATATTTTTTCCAAAAAATAAACTATGTAAAACATACTTTAGCCCTGCACAAAATGCCTGGTGAAGCCACAGAAACCGTCCCTGCTACAGAGCAGGAGTTGCCACAGCCCCAGGCTGAGACAGTTTCTGGAACAGAATCTGACAGTGATGAATCAGTACCAGAGCTTGAGGAACAGGATTCCACACAGGCAACCACACAACAAGCCCAGCTGGCAGCAGCCGCTATAATTGATGAAGAACCAGTCAGTAAAGCAAAACAGAGCTGGAGTGAAAAGAAGGCACGGAAGGCTATGTCCAAACTGGGTCTTCGACAGGTTACAGGAGTTACAAGATTCACTATCAGGAAATCTAAGAATATTCTCTTTGTCATCACAAAACCAGATGTCTACAAGAGCCCAGCTTCAGATACCTACATAGTTTTTGGGGAAGCCAAGATCGAGGATTTATCTCAGCAAGCACAACTGGCAGCTGCTGAGAAATTCAAAGTTCAAGGTGAAGCTGTCTCAAACATTCAAGAAAACACACAGACTCCAACTGTACAAGAGGAGAGTGAAGAGGAAGAGGTTGATGAAACCGGTGTAGAGGTTAAGGACATAAAATTGGTCATGTCACAAGCAAATGTGTCAAGAGCAAAGGCAGTCCGAGCCCTGGAGAACAACAGTAATGATATTGTAAATGCTATTATGGAATTAACAATGTATCCATCTGAAAACGAGGACCTTTTTTTGGTGTTCCAAAAGAATAACTGCAGCTTGGTTTGAAATTTGTACTGTTTCTATCATTAATAAAGTTATGGGTTCTTGTTGGATGAAAAAAAAAACATACTTTAAATTTACTTTCAAAATATTTTATAGCATATAATGGACAATATACATAAGCCTTAAAGAAACAATCATATAAATAACCATTTCATACCTACTTAAAAATTGCATAATACCACACTCCTAGATCCTCTCTGAACGCTCTAAAATAACCCTTCAAAGGAAATACATTTTTAAGAATAATAGATTTTTTGACAAATAATTTAATAAAATAAAAGTTTCATTCATCTATGTAGATCATAATAAATGTTTTTAATAAGCATGAAATTATAACTCTGAAGTGTGCTAAAATGAAACCACCTGCGAAGGGTGAGAGAACAAAAATAAGCATCATTATTCCAAATAATAGGTATTTATTACCTTTGAATCAAAGCATGTGGATTTGTTCAAACTGGCAATAAAGGAATATGGAGACACAAACCATAGAAAGTCATATGTTAGATTTCTAAAAGACTTCGAAGTGAAGAGTATACATTTTTTAAATGCTACATAATGCTACATAATGACAAGATGACAGGTTGTGACAAAGAGCATTTAAAAGCTCTACTCATAATGGAACGGAAGGTCATTTCCTGTAATTTTATATAAATCATTAATTTACTATATCTGGATACAACATATTACCAAACAGAAGTTCATCAAAGACTAAATCATTTTTAATGGAACATAATAATTTGAACCTACATGTATTAATCATTTTTTTCGATCTAACATTTATAGTCTCGCTAAACATTTTATCAGTTGTCGACAAAATTCAAAAAAAAATAGGATAAAAAGTCGTGTTTGGAAGAGTAGATTTTTTTCAAATTTGCATTTAAATGAAAATATTTGCTGATATTTTTTAAACTTTAAATGTAATTTTATATATATCTGACCTATCAGATGATATAAAATTTTTGGAGAAAATATGACATATTTTTTTATCTTGGTTGAAGGTATTAATAAAGAGCAACTGTTTGTATTATTTGTATTGTGATATCTTAGTTAATAAACATGAATAACTGGTATAAAATATGTTTTTTAAAAAATTTTATTTATTTACTTGACAGAGATCACAGGAAGGCAGAGAGGCAGCCAGAGAGAGAGGAATGGAAGCAGGCTCCCTGCTGAGAAGAGAGCCCACTGTGGGACTCAATCCCAGGAACCTGGAATCATGACCTGAGCCGAAGGCAGAGATTTTAACCCACTGAGCCACCTAGGCGCCCTAAGATATGTTTTTTTTATATAGAATTATAGTTCTTGCCAAAATATGGAACTAGCTGGAACTGAATGCCTCCTTCAAAGTCAGCTCTGGAGAAATTATGCAAGTGTAATATGGAACTATTTCAGATATTAACCAAAAACAAAGAAATGATGATAAATTCCTTAAAAGACTCAAAGTTGCTCTTGACTGGTATGTTTCAAGCTCTATTCCTGGTTTGAAGACAGGTTTTAACAGGCCTGTCACTGTAGAAATCAGCTGGATGTTTAGAGGCTATCAGAACTGTACAAAAACCTTGAAGGGGTAAAGACTTGAAAATTCTTTAGAGAGGTTAGCTCCCTAAGGCATTATTCCTCCACACATTTTCCTCCAATCAATTAAGACTGATGGATGAGGGCACCTGAGTGGCTCTCTCATCACGTGGGTGGTAGGTTAAGCCTCTGCCTTCATCTCAAGGCATGGTCTCTGGGTCCTGGGATGCAGCCCCACATCGGGCTCTGCTCAAAAGGAAGCCTGCTTCCCTCCCTGCTTGCCTGCCTCTCTGCTTACTTGTGATCTCTCTCTCTTTCTGTGTGTGTCCAATAAATAAATAAAATCTTAAAAAAAAGGCTGATGGATGATAAATTATGAAAACTGCTCCCTTCAAATGATGCTTCTTCATAAGGATTTAAGAATTTAAAATTGTAAGAATTTAAAATTGAAACTTGATCGTAGGATTTATCTTATAGAATAACATCAAGTGAAGGCAGTTATTATTAGTTCTGAAGTATTTGTGATTCTGAATTCTTGGCCTCATTAGTAAATTTGTTTTTAAATTCTCCCATGGAGTGGTGATTGGCCTTCAGTCTTTCATTGATGTACATCATTGGCTCAAATGAGTTGTGTGTGCCCAGAACTATATATAATCTTCTTTGTATTTCACTGGAGATGGCATTTCTGAGTTTTGTTTAATTGAATTTGGACAGATGTTTTAATAGTCACTTCTAGAGTTGGCCCTGGAGAATATCTTCCTTTTTTTCTCTTCCCAATTCTCTGAAAAACCCTGACTAATTCACATTATCACAGTGATATCACAATTCAAGTTTTTCCAAACACTATAGCTGCCAAATAGAAGGAAGCTACTCAGAATGTAATACTATTGTGAATGATTGTGAAAGAAAACATTATCATAATTAAGCTACCAGGTTTCAATGTATTTTATTGTTGCTTAGAAAATCCTAGCATACCCAGACTTTACAGAGATTTGATGATCCTAAGAGGAGCTGAACTCATGGACCAAAATAACTATGCACATAAAAAGTACAATCACTTACCTAAAAAAGATGATGTGGAACCAGAAAAGACCTCGAATAGCTAAAGGGATATTGAAAAAGAAAGCCAACATTGGGGGCATCACAATCCCGGACTTCAAGCTCTATTACAAAGCTGTCTTCATCAAGACAGCATGGTACTGGCACAAAAACAGACCCATAGATCAATGGAACAGAATAGAGAGCCCAGAAATAGACCCTCAAATCTATGGTCAACTAATCTTTGACAAAGCAGGAAAGAATGTCCAATGGAAAAAAGACAGCCTCTTCAATAAATGGTGCTGGGAAAATTGGATAGCCACATGCAGAAAAATGAAATTGGACCATTTCCTTACACCACACACGAAAATAGACTCAAAATGGATGAAGGACCTCAATGTGCGAAAGGAATCCATCAAAATCCTTGAGGAGAACACAGGCAGCAACCTCTTCGACCTCAGCCGCAGCAACATCTTCCTAGGAACAACGCAAAAGGCAAGGGAAGCAAGGGCAAAAATGAACTATTGGGAATTCATCAAGATCAAAAGCTTTTGCACAGCAAAGGAAACAGTTAACAAAATCAAAAGACAACTGACAGAATGGGAGAAGATATTTGCAAACGACATATCAGATAAAGGACTAGTGTCCAGAATCTATAAAGAACTTAGCAAACTCAACACCCAAAGAACAAATAATCCAATCAAGAAATGGGCAGAGGACATGAACAGACATTTCTGCAAAGAAGACATCCAGATGGCCAACAGACACATGAAAAAGTGCTCCATATCACTCGGCATCAGGGAAATACAAATCAAAACCACAATGAGATATCACCTCACACCAGTCAGAATGGCTAAAATCAACAAGTCAGGAAATGACAGATGCTGGCGAGGATGCGGAGAAAGGGGAACCCTCCTACACTGTTGGTGGGAATGCAAGCTGGTGCAACCTCTCTGGAAAACAGCATGGAGGTTCCTCAAAATGTTGAAAATAGAACTGCCCTATGACCCAGCAATTGCACTATTGGGTATTTACCCTAAAGATACAAACGTAGTGATCCAAAGGGGCACGTGTACTCGAATGTTTATAGCAGCAATATCCACAATAGCCAAACTATGGAAAGAACCTAGATGTCCCTCAACAGATGAATGGATCAAAAAGATGTGGTATATATACACAATGGAATACTATGCAGCCATCAAAAGAAATGAAATCTTGCCATTTGTGACAACATGGATGGAACTAGAGCGTATCATGCTTAGCGAAATAAGTCAAGCGGAGAAAGACAACTATCATATGATCTCCCTGATATGAGGAAGTGGTGATGCAACATGGGGGCTTAAGTGGGTACGAGAAGAATAAATGAAAGAAGATGGGATTGGGAGGGAGACAAACCATAAGTGACTCTTAATCTCACAAAACAAACTGAGGGTTGCTGGGGGGAGGGGGTTTGGGAGAAGGGGGTGGTATTATGGACATTGGGGAGGGTATGTGTTTTGATGAGTGCTGTGAAGTGTGTAAACCTGGTGATTCACAGACCTGTACCCCTGGGGATAAAAATATATGTTTATAAAAAATAAAAAATTATATTAAAAAAAAAAGATGATGTGGTTAACTTTATATGGCAATCCAAGTTTTATTGGAACAGAAATTTAAAAAATAGCTTAGGGGCGCCTAGGTGGCGCAGTGGATTAAGCCACTGCCTTCAGCTCAGGTCATGATCTCAGGGTCCTGGGATCAAGTCCTGCATCAGGCTCTCTGCTCAGCAGGGAGTCAGCTCCCCCCACCTCTCTCTCTCTGCCTGCCCTCCGTCTACTTGTGATCTCTCTCTGTCAAATAAATAAAGAAAGAAAATCTTAAAAAAAAAAAAAGAATGACTGTACTTTTAAAAAATAGCTTAAAAGGGTGCCTAGGTGGCTCAGTGGGTTAAGCCGCTGCCTTCGGTTCAGGTCATGATCTCAGGGTCCTGGGATCAAGCCCCACATCGGGCTTTCTGCTCAGCAGGTAGCCTGCTTCCCTTCCTCTCTCTCTGCCTGCCTCTCTGCCTACTTGTGATCTCTCACTGTCAAATAAATAAATAAATTATTTTTAAAAATAGCTTAAAAGTATATGATAAAATAATGATATACATATACAAAGAAAAGATACTATACTGTGAATATAAATTAAGTGAAAATTGTTGAAATAAAGAATACGATAAATGGAGACTAAGATGAATATAGCTGTAAAAGCTAAAATTTTTGGTCATGGATTCTTGCTAAAATATCACTTTCCCAAAGAAAATTAATGTTATGAATTTTCATTGATTGTTATTGATCATGAAGAATATAACAACCACGATAAAAAGAGTAGGAAAAACATGATATCTCTTCTGTAAGGGCATGTGGAAAGTAGGAAATGCTAATAAAAATAACTACCATTATTTCCTAAGTTAACATAATATAATGGAACACAAATATTTCATAACAATATTTTCTAGGCTCATTCTGATAACTCTTTTCAACATTCAAATTTAAAGTTTGAGGCATGTGATATATATTACACAAAAGACATCCCAAGGAATTCGTTAAAAAAAAAAAACTCTTAAAATTGGACAAATCCAAAGGAATTTTTTTCTAATTTAATTAACAAATTATGAATCGACTTACCTATTTCATCACAGTGTATCAGGCACCAATAATATTTTTGAATCGTCATACCTGATGCAATAGTTACCATCTTTCAGACATACTGATCAGGAACAAGCAAATAAACAAGAGCACCATAGCTTAAGATCTACCTGCATAACTATAGGACTAATTCAGACAATCTCTTCACCACAACATAGCAATGAATAGAAATCATACATGCTCTGTAATGGACATACAGATGAGATAGAAGGGATGGGTGTTAATATATGCAGAATCTTTATTAATTACATTGTAAAACATAATATGGAAAAACAGAATACAATTTTAGAAATACCCAGGTCACCATCATTGTTTTATTTTTATATGTGTAGGTAAGGAGTTTAATCAACAATCCATGACTATTCAACTTCTTATATTTTGAAAATTTTAGCAAAAGTAATAAACCTAGCAACTAGAAAACTGTATCTATCTGCAAAATACAGCTTTGCCAGTATGGTAGAGGAAAAGCAAAACAAAATAAGTAAGAAAAGTTTAACATTTCACAAGAGTTTTACTTTTATTTTTTTATTTATTATTTTTTATTTTTCATTTATTATTTACTTCTATTTTCTACTTTATTTTAATGAAAATGTCATGACCATAACATAAGAGCAGAATTAAACCAACATGAGAAATTATTTTTTCATAAGTTAAAATAAACTAGCTTGGTGATTAATTCAAAAATTATATTACAAACTTCAGTGTGCTTGCAGTAAGTATCACTGCATAAACAAATGAGTCAGGAGACATAAACTAATGATGATTCTAAATGTTATTTAGAGAGACATTCTGTTCTTAATATATTTCAAATATTCTACACAAGGCAAAGTGGATCCAAGTAATCTGTAGGCAAAATAAGATTTTAGAGAAGTATATATTTCCAACAGTATTTATAAAATATTACCTTTATGTAAGGCATCATCCTGGACTTTGTGGAAAACACACAAAGGAGTAAGAAGTGGCCCTTCAAGAAACATATACAATATCAAGGTTTAACATGAAGCAGCATGACTTCTCTAAGTAAAAAAACATTGTACCAACTGACTTTACTGAAACTTTATATTTATTGCTCTCGTTTTAGGTCATAGTGTCCTTCTACATGCAGGCTGCTAGAACGGACATGATATAGACTGAATAGCTTATAAAGAACAGGAATTTATTTCTCACAGTTCTAGAACTGAGAAGTTCAAGATTAAGGAATGGGCAGATCCAGGGAGAGCCCACTTCCTCATAGATGGCTATCTTCTCACTGTAAACGTACATGATGAATGAATCAAGAGAACTCTCTGGGGTCTCCTTTAAAAGGACTGTAATCCCACTTATGACCTAATCACCCCCCAAAGGCCCCTATGTTTTAATACTACCACTTCCAGAGTTAGATTTCATAATATGATTTTGGGAGACATAAACATTCACACCATAGTATATATAAACAAAAAAAGACACAAAAACAACAAACAACAAAAATTATTTTAACTACCTATTATTTTCAACTACATAAATTTTTAATTTGTTTCTATATAATATTAAATAACTCATTTGAGTGATTCACTTATATCCAATGCATCTGAGTGCAATTAAATTTGCTTACCCAACATATCCAGCAGCATATTTCTGCAGAATATCCCATTCCCCACCATACGGGATTTACCACAATTAGAAGACAGGGGACAGAGGATAGATAGAAAGATGTATACGTAAACACACTTGTACATACACATATGCATATTTTTTCCTGTTAATCATACTCATGCAAATAAATTTTAAGCTCAAGGAAACCTGTCTTGTGTGTTACTTAATACCCAGTTTTTAGTCAACATCCAAAAACAAATAATCCAATAAAAACATGGATAGAAGACATGAACAATTGTTTCCCCAAAGAACACATTCAAATGTTCAGTAGATAACATGAAAAGATGTCCATCATCATGTATCATCAGGAAATTGCAAAGCAAAACTAGAAAGACATACCACCTCACACCTGTCAGAATGGCTAAAATCAACACTACAAGAAACAAAAGGTGTTGGAGAGGATGTGAAAAAGTAACACTTGTGGGGGCTGCCTGGGAGGCTCAGTGGGTTAAGCCTCTGCCTTCAGCTCAGGTCATGATCTCAGGGTCCTGGGATCAAGTCCCACATCGGGCTCTCTGCCAGGCATGGAGCCTGCTACCTCCTCTCTTTCTCTACTTGTGATCTCTCTCTGTCAAATGAATAAAATCTTAAAAAAAAAAGAAAAAATAACAATTGAGAACTGTTGGTGGTGATGCAAACTGATACAGCCATATTTGAAAACAGTATGGAATTTCCATAAAATTTAAAAATAGAAGTCCTTTGTGATCCAACAATCCTGCTGGTGTGTATTTACCCAATGAATATAAGAAAACTTATTCAAAGGGATGCTAGCACCCCTATGTTTATAGCAGCATTATTTGTAAAGCTAAGATATGGAAAGAGCCCAAGTATCCATCAATTGATGAATAAATAAAGAATAAGTGGTATGTATATACAATGGAATATTATTCTGCCATAAAAAAAGACTGAAATCTTGCCATTTGCAATAACATGGATGGAACTAGACAGTATCATGCTAAAAGTGAAATAAGTCAGTCAGAGAAAGACAAATACCTTTACTCATATATGTAATAAAAGAAACAAAACAAACAAGCAAAGGGGAAAATAACAAGACATAGAAAGAGAAACAAAGCAAGAAACAGACATTTCATTACAGAGAACAAACTGATGGTTCCTTGAGGGGATCTTAAAGGAGTGATGGATTAAATAAGTGATGGGGGTTAATTAGAGCACTTGTCATGATGAGCACTGAGTGCTATATGTTATATTGTACACATGATATATGTTAACTAACTGGATTTCAAATGAAAACTTTTTTAAAATCCCAGTTTTTAGCTCACATTCTGGCTTACAAAAGGGATTTAGTCAGGAATTTGGAGATTAGTTAATGAACAAATAAGGGGTGAACAGGCAGTTGTTAGATAAAATTACTATCCTTTCTGGCATGATCTTATACCTTTTATCTAGAATTATTTTTAGCACTTTAGACTCTTCCTATTTTATTTTGAGTCATTAAACAAAAATTTCCTCAAAGGACCTTAGACTCCATCCAATTTGAGCAACAGTGTGAGAGAGGAAATGGTGTCCAGGAGGAAAAAAAAAAAAGATGAAACTACTTTTGTTTACTAGTGAATGCATAGTTCTTCCACAGAAGAAGCTCTAAATGGTCATGGCTCCAGCTTTATATGTGTTCACTCATATGTTCAGAAGTAGGTAACACTATCAAAAAATATAAAGCATCTGAGATTATTTTCTCTTATTTGAAAGCTGGTGTATGAGTCTGCCGTGGTTTCTTGGGTGTTGATAGAAGACGCAGACTCATGGTTCAGAAATAATATAGCTTATTATTCACAGCAATAGAGGTAGCCGGAATTTTAACAGTATTTGTGTGTGTGTAGAGTTCAAATAGGTTTTATAAGATTGAGGAAAGAAGCCATCAAAACCTGGGCCCAGGGGCGCCTGGGTAGCTCAGTGGGTTAAGCCTCTGCCTTTGGCTAGGCCATGATCTCAGGGTCCTGGGATCGAGCTCTGCATCAGGCTCTCTGTTCAGCAGGGAGCCTGCTTCCCCCTCTCTCTCTGCCTCTCTGCCTACTTGTGGTCTCTGTCTGTCAAATAAATAAATAAAATCTTAAAACAAAACAAAAAACCTGGGCCCAATTTTCCCAAAAGTATGATTCTCATTCTAGTCTCTATGATGTTATCCCTTGAAGACAATGTCTCTAATTGAGTTGAATTAGTTTACTAAAGAGCATACCCCCATTTGTTGTAGGAGATGAACAATATGCAAGGGGCAAAATGCCACATGGAAGCCAACTGGTCTTCAGTGGAATATAGAATCAGTTCCTTTGGGATGAATTTGTTCCACATTTGACTTCCCACTTAAGGGAAAATAAGAGTGCCTTCTAATAGATTTTAAATAGGAAATGACAACGGAAGCTTATACAAGATTACAAAATGGGAAATTTCATTTAGATAAGCAATAATTTCAAAGTCATCTTCTTAATATGACAGACTCTTCACATAATCATAATTTTATTTTGGTATTTTATAGTAATTTCAAATATGGTAAATATAAAGAATTTACCTCTGTAATTATAGCGAGTCTGGTCGTAGTTTAATGGCAACAAAACTTCAATTTAGAAGTATGGTCTACCAATTATTAATACATTTGGAAATGGTGTGTCATCTTCACTCCACTTGTCTCACTAAAACAGTGAGCCAAAAAAGTAGGTCCAAGCTGTTTACTGTGGTCAAAATGGGTTGCTTTTGCACTTGGTAAAGAAGCAGTCATATTTTGGGAGAAGAAAATGAGGCTATTAATATTTTCAACTTATTTTCAGAAAAGGAAAGAAAGGATAATCTAAGCTAAACCCAAAATCTTACACAAGGTGGCAGGAGAATGATCTTTTCCCAGATAAAGGGTTTTTGAACTTAGCCATGTTAGGAGGAAGAAGAGATGAGACATTGTGGACTTGACTAACGTTTGTACACTGTTCAAAAAGTTTTCAAAATAATGTGTATTATTTTTCTTCTTTTAGTTGAGACAAAACAAACAAACAAACAAAAAACCACTAATGAGCTTACTCTTAAAAGGAGGTAAACAAGAAACTAGCAAAGATTGAGTGTTAGGAATTGTCCCCCTCCTTTTTTTTTTTAAATTATGTTATGTTGGTTACCATAAAATACATCATTAGTTTTTGAAGTAGTGTTCCATGATTCATTGTTTGTGTAAAAGACCCAGTGCCCCATGCAATATGTGCCCTCCTTAATACCCATCACCAGGCTCACCCATCCCCACATCCTTCTCATCTTTAAAACCCTCAGTTTGTTTCTTGGAGTCCATAGTTTTTCATGTTTCATTTCCCCCTCCAATCCCCCCACTTCATTTTTCCTTTCCTTCTCCTAATGTCCTCCATGCTATTCCTTAGGTTCCACAAATAAGTGAAACCATATGATGATTGACTTTCTCTGCTTGACTTATTTCACTTAACATAATCTCCTCCAGTCCCATCCATGTTGATGCAAAAGTTGGGTATTTATCCTTTCTGATGACTGAGTGATATTCCATTGTATCCATAGATCACATCTTCTTTATCCGTTTGTCTGTTGAAGGGGATCTTGGCTCTTTCAACAGAACGGCTATTGTGGACATTGCTGCTATGAACACTTGGGTGCATATGGCCCTTCTTTCCAGTAAAATAGAGCTAGCCTATGACCCAGCGATTGCACTACTGAGTATTGACCTCAAAGATACAGATGTAGTGAAAAGAATTAGGTATTGTTAAAGCACAAATGCAGGGGATAGAAGTTATGGTACAGAAGAGGGAAGGGCAACCATATGGCAGAGTAGAATAAAGTAGCTCAGGAAGAAATTAGTCATATCCAGATATTGTAAGGCATGTGGGGTTGGCAGGGAGAGCATGAGAAATCATGAGAGAAGAGAGAGAAAATGGACCAGGCAGGAGAGGTTTATAACATTTTAACATCTAAGGTAAACATATGCAAAGGAGAATAGGGAAAGAAATAAAAGTTTTTATAAGGCTCAATACATAAGGAATAACGTGGAGGACACTGGGAGATGGAGAGAAGTGTGCTGGGGGAAATCGGAGGGAGAGACAAACCATGAGAGACTGTGGACTCTGAGAAACAAACTGAGGGTTTTGAAGAGGAGGGTGGCAGGTGGTTGGGTGAGCCCAGTGGTGGGTATTAAGGAGGGAATTTATTACATGAAGCACTGGGTGTGGTGTATAAACAATGAATTTTGGATCACTGAAAATAAATTAAATGAAAAAAAAAAGACTGACTACAGACATGGACCTCAGTGTTACACACATATGGAACTCAATGTAATACCAGCCACTTCCCACCGACACACACAGACTATGATAATAATAAATAATTATGCAATTAATAAAATTGCCTGCCAAATAATTTTTCCTCTTTTTTATTTTTATGATTATTATTTTTATTTTATTTTTAAAGTTTTTATTTAAATTCCAGTTAGTTAAAATAAGGATAATATTAGTTTCAGGTGTACAATATAGTGATCAACACTGCCATACAATGGCTTAAATAAAAAAAGGAAAAAAAATTTTAAAGATTTTATTTTTAAAAACCTCTACACCCAAGGTGGATTTCAAACGTAAAACCCAAGATCAAGAGTTACATATTTTACTGACTGATACAGCCAGGCACCCCAACAAATAAAAATTTTATAAAATTGTTGAGTTTGTGGGAGTCTCATTTGCCCATTCAGTTAAGTGTCTGCCTTTGGCTCAGTTCATGATCTCAAGAGTCCTGGGATCGAGCCCCATATTGCTCATTCTCTCTCTCTCTCTCTCTCTCTCTGGCTTTTGCTCTTAAATAAATAAAAAAAAATTTCAAAAAAATTGTTGAGTTTGTTTAACTACTTTTAAACTAGTAGACAGAGATGAAGATAAAGTATGATGTCATGGCAGGGAAAAATACAACTTACACGTTTTAAAAATAAAATGTGCAATGCAAGTTACATCACTTCTTTTATCACCACACTGGGACTTTCCCTACTGAGTTGTTGTAATGTAAGGACCTATTTTATATTTTTATATTTTAGCAAGAGGCTTTCATTGAGGTTAACCCTTAAACTGTCCTTGCTCCCCTTCCCCCAGGGGATTCACTTAAAAACAAGTCCTGGAAATCAGCTCCAGGTAACAAAGCCCATATACAAGAGTGGGTCAGGCCAGGTGGAGACATCAATCAGCGGGAGGAGGGGCGGTGTTTGCATATTGTCTCCCTAGATACTAAGGAGTATGCCCCACTCCTCCGCCCTTTGGGAACCGTTTTGGCACCAATCCTAATCAAGGTGTAATAGGCTGGGTCAAATGTCTATACTAGGGTAAATTGAACCTCAATTGGTCACCTAGCCTCACTGTGGAGTTTCCTGTGTGTGTTAAAATCTCATTGGTCACCTGTGCGTGGCCAGGCCTGACTGCATGGCCTTTGCCCTTAAAAGCTAGACTGTGAAACAGGGAAGGGTTGCCTTCTCTCATAAGAGGTGTGGCCCCGAACGTTCAGTTAGATTCTTAATGCTTGGCATGAAATAAAGCTTTGCTTGACCTTCGATTTACATCAGTCTCGCTCCTTTAATCATAGACCCATTATTGGGGCATAACAGTATTAATCTTATAGTTATAAGTCCACAATGCATCCATCATCCATTCTACCCCTTAACATTCCCCTTTGGACAGACCCATGATCTAGAACAAGCCTTATTTTATAGTGCCTTGTAGGAGATTTTTGCTGCTGCCTAAATTGCCTACTTTCCTCTCACCATTACCACGGAAATTGGGTCCACTGAAACAAAGGGGCAGTGTAAGAAATTAACAACTTCCATAAATCGATTTAAATAACAAAGTATAAGATAGTGATACCTTTTTTTCTGCCACATAACCAATTCTTGCAAGAATAAGGTCATATAAGAGAATTTACAACACATGCTAGCATTATCCTACTGGACCCAGATCATTTGTATGTTTCTCTGTCTCTGAGAAATGTAGTTATTTACATGACTGAAACCTACAAATTGTTTGATATGACTACTAATATCACCTAC
Organism: Mustela nivalis; assembly: GCF_964662115.1. NCBI lineage: Eukaryota > Metazoa > Chordata > Mammalia > Carnivora > Mustelidae > Mustela > Mustela nivalis. The sequence continues at coordinate 238,861 of NW_028135773.1, read as the reverse complement.
ATTATTTTAAAGCCTGTTTAAGGCTTCTGAAATACATAGGTTTGTAAACACTTATTAAGCATCTTGTATATATCAAACACTTTAAAAATCTCTGCTTTAAAAACAAAACAAAAAACCTCTACCTCAATGGAACTTTGAGTCTGAAAAAGATACAGGCAATATACAAGGCAACAGATAGAATAATTACATATTTGATTATATACTCCGAGGATGTCACATTAAATTGATATGAAAATGATGAGAAGGATCTGGATTTCTTGTCAAAATTTTTTGCCTTAAAAAGAAATTGATATTTAGGGAAAGTTGTTACTGAAAAAGGTCCTGTGTCAACCAAAAATGTTAAACCATGATCTGAATAAATTTTCCAGTTGTGATCATTGCTTTGTTTAGCTGTTTTATATTAAGACTGAATTTAGTAATTCAGTCTCAGGTTTCAGTAAGTCTTTTTTTTTAATGATTTTATTTATTTATTAGAGAGAGAGAGGGAGGGGCAGAGGGAGAGGAAGAACCAGACTCCTTGCTGAGCAGGCAGCTGATGCAGGACTGGATCCTAGTACCCTGGCATCATGACCTAATCTGAAGGAAGACACTTAACCAACTGAGCCATGTAAACTTCTTAAAGGTAAAAAAGTTTATACTTCTAGTAGTTCCACAGACATTTCTCACATCCATAAGAAAGCATGTACTGATGTAAAATGCCAGCAAATCAAATTATTTAAAAAAGAAAGAAAGAAAGAAAAGATATATCTGGATAAAGAGAAAAACAGAAAATCTAATAATACATTGAATTATTAGAGCAAAGAGTGGAGGAAGAGAAAATAAATATGAAATAGAGATTTCCACTAAAAGAAAAAAATTGAATAAGGCAGGAGATTTAGAAAATTATTATGACAGATGAGAAAAATAAAATAGGAATTTTTAGAAAATAACAATGAATGAAAAGGTAAATTGTTCCTACCTCTATAATATTAGCTGTTTGTTGTTGTTGTTGTTGCTAATTTACCTATTTAAGCTAATAAACAAAGAAAGGTTTCATTTGGGGATAAGGTTTCGATATATATATATTTTTTTCCATTTAGGGTAAGATATATATATATATGTACATATTATATATATAATATGTATATATATATATTAATTTTAATTGTTAGAAAATGTGTCACAGAAAGTGTTTATACTTTAAGATACAGATGCAACATGTAACGAACTACATTGTTTGAACGTCTAATTTGTAAATGCTGTTAGAGGAAACTTGGTGGAAATGTCCTTATGTGGTTGTGTTTCTGGAACTAAGTATATTTATTAATAAGGAATAGTTTAAAATTATGAAATGACCAGGAGTGGACAATTTTCCTAATCCTATCAGCTCTTTGCAGCCCTTTTATTAGACCCCTTCAGGAAAATCAGCTTTATTTATCTAATTAAATTTTATATTAATGTGCTTTTGACTTTTGGGCTTTCTCTTCCTTCTGTTCTTTTTTTCCCCTAAATTACATGTTTCTGTTTAAGAGCTACTATCAATTCTTTGATATGAATTCTCAACATCAATTTACTAACTCCAGAGATGAAGCAGCATCAATATTTAGAAGCGAAGAATACAAAGCCTTGGGCATCTGGATGGCTCAGTCAGTGAAGCATCTGCCTTCGACTCAGGTGGTGATCCCAGGGTCGTGGGATGGAACCCCAGGTTGAACTTTCTGCTCAGCTGGGAGCCTACTTCTCCCTCTCCCTCTGCCTGCAACTCCCTTTGCTTGCGTTCTCCCTCTCTTTGTCAACTAAATAAAATAAAGTAAAATAAAATAATGTAAATAATACATTTATTTATTTATTAAAATGCAATTATTACACAATACATAATGTATTGCATAATTATAATAATGATTAAATAATTTATTGAATATTTATATTAAATATATCAATTTAATTAAATAAATATTTTTTAGAATTTTAAATATTTCAAATTTAGATTGTTAAATATTAAATCATTAATTTAATAAATAAATATCTAAACATAATTAAATAAAATAATTCATTTATTAAAATGAATAAAATAATGTTGTCATTACCTGAGCATGTATTTTTAAATAGTCTAAAAAAACCATCTAATAAAGTCTAAATACATTGAGTTCAGATATTTATACAAGTTAACCCAGATACTCAACCCACAGACAGTTTCAAAACATTTGTTTTTATCTACTACTCAAAATACGGTTGTAATGTATTTATTTATAAGTTTGACATAGCAAGGAAACTTGGAGGAAAAGGAGACATTTGCTTTTAATATTTGAAAATTATTTTGTTGATTTAAAAAAAATAAAGACCTTAACACATGAGCATTTCTTCTTAAATAACACTGTGAAGTTTCTGAGTCACATTCTATTAAAAGTGCTGGTAAAATGGCCTCAGTTACTCATTTAAATTATCAGCTGAATGGGTAACAAATGAAGTAGAGAGCTTTTTAATTATTTATGAATGTATTGCTTGTGGATGGAGTGCCACATAGAGTTACCTCTCTTTTTGGCTTTGTTTTGTGAGCAGCAGTGGAATCTATGAATGAGATTAAACATAATGACATTCACAGAAATTCTTAATGAACTTCTGGGGAAGGGCAATAAGTGCAAGAAAAAAACTGCAGCAAGACTAATTACAAATTTCAAGTGGTCATCGCTTAATTATAGAAGCTTTTAAGTTCAAGTAATATATCTATTTTATGAGCCTATCATATTGTATTAATTACCACAAACTGCACTTTTGAACACTTATCTTTTCACATATTTCTTATTCTTAGTACTTAAAATTACCCTTATGATTGATAAGTAAATGGATTTTACTGACAATGCATTTATTTACATAAATAAATAATGCTGTTTATATATATAAAAACAATTGAATATGTGTATGTGTTCAATGAAATTTTTTTTCAAATTAACATCTTAATTCTACCACATTGGTTCCAAATAGATATAGACTTTATAGATTCATCAAATATTTTATTCTCAAATTTATATCTCCTTTGTGAAGTAAATGAAACTCTAGATATTAAATATAATCCTATCACATGTAACAGTTACTAGTGCATCCCAGGGCATACATAGGTCAGGTCCTACTCAAGGCATCACGGGTAACTGGATTTAACTTTCTATCCTAGGAGTCTTCTGTATATTTCTGTGGCTTTTATACTACAATCAGGAGGAAGAATTCCTTTGCTAAAAGCTTCCAAATCACTATGTGAGTAGATTATTTGTAGACTAGTGATATAATATTATAGTTTAATATGTAAAGCATGATAAAATAAAATGCTATTGCCATATTTAATTTGTTCAGTAAAGCATTCATTTAGTTATCAAGCATTCATTTGCTTTTTTTTAAAAGATTTTGTTTATTTATTTGACAGACAGAGATCACAAGTAGACAGAGAGGCAGGCAGAGAGAAAGGAAGGGAAGCAGGGTCCCTGCTGAGCAGAGAGCCTGATGTGGGGCTCTATCCCAGGACTCTGGGATCATGACCTGAGCAGAAGGCAGAGGCTTTAACGCACTGAGCCACCCAAGAGCCGCAAGCATTCATTTTCTTTATACAGAAGAGATAGAACAATATTATATAGTAGAAAATACAGTAAATAATCTAGAAACCTTGATCATTTTGTTTTGGCAATTTTAGAACATAAAATTAGCTAAAGCTCAAGTGCAAGTTATATTTGTATCATAGGAGGAAAAGTTACTTAAAAGTTTGTTTATTACCATAGTTTAACACTTCAACAAAATGATAATGAGTCAAAAATTAATGAATATATGAAGTATACAATAAAAACAATAATCTTGAGTGTATGTGACTCACTGTAGGTATTGATAGGCTAGAAACCAAAGGGAAAGTATCTATAGGGTTTGTTCAGTTCCATGCTCATCAGATTAATAGGCTTTCTCATATTGCTTCCTTCACCACATTAATTTGTCTAATGAAGTTTTCAAGAGTTAGAGACAGTGATAGGTTCATGGCTGGAGAGAAGGTACAGAATCTAAGATAGTTCAGCAGTGCTTATTATTTAAGAGAAAGACAGCATGGGAGGTGAGGGGGGGAAGGAAAGGGATAAGAAGAGAGAATCTTAAGCAACCTCCTTGCCTAGCACAGAGCCTGTAGGGGCTTCATCTCATCGCCCTGAGATAACAACCTGAGCTGAAATCTAGTGTCAGATGCTTATCTAATTGAGTCACCCAAGTGCACCATTTTTTTTCCTGTATCTTTATTCTCATCTCTTTCTGTAACTGAGTTTCCCTTCAAAATCAGGACTTGCATACACAACCTAAATAATTATTTTGGAATTTGATCACGTGGAAGAGGAGAGAATGAGAAGAGCTAAGTGGTCCAGGAGAAACATATATGAGTTCAGACTGAGTGGATTATGATTGTGGACAACTGAGCATCAATCCTAATGCACAGAATACATCTCAGAATTCTTTTCCTGAAACAAGAAAGAATCTGTTTAACCCACTGGCTTCTGCATCCTATCCACAGTGGTTAAAATTCATCCCAGAAGTAATTAATGTCCCTGACTTTTCTATTACTGGGCATGAGAGAGGAGCTGAGTGGGCTTGGTCAGTGTCCCACCTAATGAAAGGCAGAGCAGATTCAGGCCAAAAAAAAAATTATTAGTTCTTTCCAAATTAGATTTAATGGGATTCTATTTTTCATTCCTGAATTCATTTTACATTTTATATTTTATCGATTTTTCTAAGCTTTGGCCAATATTCACTGCATTTTTGAATAGCTTTTATCTATTATTGTAAATCATTTTTCTGCTACATTTGTTTAGTCATGGTTATCCATTTCTTCTTCCAAGTTTTTCAGATATGTGATATCAATTTCCAAATAAATTATTTAAAATGTTTATTTTTTATACTAAACTTCCATGAAAAACATTGATACATGTATTATGGCATATTGTTCCCCTTTCAACTTATTTTTTTAAATGTGAATGTTCCTTGGCAAATATATATTGTTTCTTTTTATGTTTATGTAGATTCTTCATAATTTTCCCAAGCTCATTGGCTTATGGTTTATATTTTTTAATAATTTTCCAACTGCCAATTAATAGATTTTTTTCCATTACCTTGTCTAAGTTGCTATTGCCATTATAAGTAAAAAGCATCTGGAAATCTATATCCCTGTCCAGTTTCCTCAGATCACTCATTATTTTCAGGATCTAGTTGGATTTTCTTACAGGTTCCAGGTGGACAAGCTTTTGAACTGGTGCTAATTATTATTTCCGTTTCTGGCTTCCTGCATTTACCAGCTGAGGGATCATTTTTAACAATTATGATGAAATGAGGCATCATATTCTTATTCTCAACTTCATTAATAATGATATTAGTGTAACATGTCCTACAAGATAATAATAGATACATGTAAAATAATTTCATTGACCAAAAAAGTGGTGGAAAATGTAAATAAAACACAGTGGCAACCAACTAGTCATTTCAAGTTGAGCTATTTTTTCCCCCTTTATCTCCCTCCCTCTTTAATTTCCTGTAGCACATTCCTACAAAGTATTTTAAGGTGTTTTAAATGCACATACATAGAGATCATCATGGAGTCTAAATCTAATAATTCCTTGTCAGTTTTAAATATTTTAAGTATTGTTCATTCCTATGTCAGTTGTCTATTAACTTTTTCTCCACACTGCACTTAATTGCAAGGAAATATTTAATTTTAATATAAATTAATTAATCACTTTAATAAATATTTTTACGTTATGGATTAATCTTTGATGCTTATTTCTTAATTTTTTTAACTTTTAATATTTTATTTATTGAGAGAGAGAGAGAGAGAACAAGTGCCAGCAGGGGAAGCTGCAGAGGGAGAGGGAAAAGAAGAAGCATGTTCCCCACCAAGCAGGGAGTCAAGCTCAGTCTCAGGGCCTTGGGATCATGATCTGAGGTGAAGGCAGAGGCTTAGCTGACTGAGCCATTGAGTCTAATTGTTATCTTTGATATTTAAGGAAATACTTTATCATCTCTAATTGATCCCCTATGTCACAAATACAGTTTTCTCTATGGTGCTATTAATTTTATTGTCTTCAAATTAGACTCCTTTTCTAGAAGCATTTTTAATCAGTCTCTTAGGTCTATAATTTAGTTTTTATACATTTCATTTAGTATTTTATTTTATCTTCATCATCTCTGAGTATTTCTGACCAGTACTCATTGGTCAAATCTTTCTTATTAATCTATTCCAAAAATTTGTTTGTTTCTATAAGATTTTGTTATTACTGCTGTTGTTCTTAGGTTTTGCCTTTATATTCTTTTTGTTTTGATTTGTTGTTTTATGCTTTGGTGTTTTTGTTGTATTGTTTTGTTTTTCTTTTGAATTAATACAATTAAACCTTTAGATTTCCTTCATACCTTTAATTATTGTCACTTGTTTCACAAATGATATTACCATAGTACAGTAATTCTAAATATTTCTGAATTAGCTGTATTATTTCTTTTTAGGTATAAAGTTAACTTCCAGGATTACATGGACTTAATATTTTGGTCATTCTATTCTAGTTTTATTGCCTTATCATTGGAAAATATAGCCTGATACTTAACTCTAGGGAATGATGTGGGAGAGCTAGGTTCTTGTCTCTTGGAGTCAAAGAAGGAATCTCGTGGGCAATGGAGAGTGAGTAAGTGACAGAAGTTTATCAAGTGAATATATAGAAAAAGCTCTCACAACTAAGAGGGGTCCCCACACAGTTAACAATGAGTGCCTTCAGGGTTTATTTTTTATAAAAAGGTAACCAGGCAACTTTAATCCTTTTAACATCTCTATCAATAACTGCTGCAATGGCTTACCTCCTTTTTAGGGTCTGATTATTCTTTTTTGGTTACAGGTGTTTTTCATAGAGACACCCACCCCACATGACCCACCCCATACACCTAGGGCAGGGTGGTCCTCCATCCCACAGGCCTAGATCAGGGTGCTCTTCCCTGGGGTAGGGTGGCCCAATTTATCACTTTACTCTGGTTTTCCCACACCACATTTTGGGGATTTCTGAGAGCCTGTTCACAAAGTTCCCTATGGATCTCTTCCTCCCTAGCCCCACCTGTCCGTTACTCATTTTGAGAGTTGATATTACCAAAGTACTGTAATTCTTAAAATTTCTGAATTAGCTGTATTATTTCATTTTAGGTATGAAGTTAACTTCCAATTATATGAATTTAATATTTTGGTCATTTTTTTCTAATTTTATTGCCTCATTCTTGAAAAATATAACCTGATATTTAACTCTAGGAATTTATTGGCATATACTTCTGACCTAAATAATGGCCTGTTTGTGTAAATGTTCAACTTATGCTTATATACTTACTGAAGACTATGGTTTTGGGGTCAGGATGGCTACATTTATTAATAGATCAGGACTATTAGATTCTCTAAATTTTGATGTCTCTTAATTTAATCTAATTAAATTATCAGTTAATGAAAGAAGTTAAATTTTTTATGTACTACTGCATCTAAACTTATCAAAGTCTTTTGCTATAATTAGACAAGTATGTCATCCTGTTTTTATACCAAGTCTTACATTAAAAAAATCATACTATCTGAAATATTATTTATTATTATTATTATTATTTTTAAAGATTGTATTCATTGGGGTATCTGAGTGGTTCAGTCAGTTAAGTGTCTACCTATAGCTCAGGTCATAATACCCGGGTCCTGGGATAGAGCCCCACAGGGGGTTCCCTGCTCAGTGGGGTGCTTCTCCCTCTCCCTCTGTTATTCCCCCTGCTGTGTGCATGTTTTTCTTTTCTCACTCTCTCTCAAATAAATAAGTAAAATTTAGAGATTATCTCTCTCAAATAAATAAGTCAAATTTTTTTTCTCAATGGGAGGGAGAAGCAGACTCTCCACTGAGCAGGGAGCCTGATGCAGGCTCAATACCAGGACCCTGGGATCATCACCTGAGCTGAAGGCAGACACTTGAACCGACTAAGTCACCCAGGCACTCCAGTTGTTTATTTATTTATTTATTTTTATTATGCATATGTTTTATCTCTCTTTTCTTCAAGTCTTTTTTTCGATCTTTTTACTTTTTTCATAAAACTGAATTATTTCAAGATGACTTGGTCATCCTCTTTTCCCCCACCCCATAGGTCATAGAGTACATTTTAACTGTTAAAATAATATTAGTATTTAAGTGCTGCCTACACAAATTAAGGAAAATTATCTGTGGTCTGTATTCCTGAAAATATTTTTTTTTATTATGCCTTCCTATTCCAATGACATTTTATAAGGATCTAAATGTTTACATTTGTGATTATTTTTTTCAAGATAATAAAGCTATTACCTCATTCTTTTTTATATCTGATATTATTTAAAAAATTTCTGTCAGTCTGATTCTTGTTTCTTTATTAATGAATTATTTTTTTTTTCTCTCTAACACTTATGATTTTGTGTTTTTTTTGTCTTTGGTATGTATGCCCTAGTTTGGGATTCATAGTGTCAACTATAGTTATGAATATTTTCTTTCTTTTCTTGTATGTAAGTTTTAATCCAGTGTCTTGACTATTTTATGCTTGAGAAATAGATGTACATTAATATTCAAATATTTCCTTCTTTTTTCTTCTTTCATTTAAAAAAAATCATTTATTTTATTTTATTTAAAAAAATATTTATTTATTTATTTGGAGTAGAGAGAGAGGGTCATGAAGAGTGGCTAATTATATACTTTCAATTTGGGAGGAGCTGAGGGATAGCACAAGCCTCCAAGGTATTTTATAAACAAGGTTTCCAGGACCTCTAGGGGGCTAGCTATTGTTAGGGAAAGGTCATTTATTACTATTTGGTAAAAACTCAGGGAAGAGACTCTTCTGATGTGTATCAGTGGGTATATGCTTGGGAGATGATTGCCAATGTATATCTTGAGGGCAGGGGTGGGGAGTAGAGATAAAGAAGTTTCCAAAGTAATTTTTACATGTGAAAGTAGATTTTCAGTATCCTGGGGGGTGGACTAAGAATGCTTTTTGCCCTGAGTGGATGTGTCCACATGGAAGCAGCTGAGTCCCCAGAGGAACTTCAAGGACTTGTCAACAGGCTATGAGTAGTAAGGAAATCTAATTTTTTCTCTAGCTTTTGTTCCACACACATCACCTACATCTTACACCTCTTTTATATTGATAATTTTAAGGCTTTGCTGGTATCCAGATGACTATATCCTTAAGTGACTTCTTATCTCTATTGGATCCATTACGTATTCTATCCATTGTATTCTTAATTCAACTAGATTACATATATTTAATCTATTAGCACCACTAGGTTCTTATTCTTGTTTTTATTTCAAAATCTTTCCTTATTTCCTTACATTATTTATTGGGTATATTTTAAATCCCTGATATACTCACTTATTATATATAAGCTGTCAACCTTATTCTTATTTTGAGGTAGCTATATCTTTTTGGGTTTTAGGACATCATACCAACAATGCCAAATAATTTTCAGAAAACAGCAGGATCTCCAAGAATTCAACTAAATTCTGACACTATCTACCTGAACATAGTGTAAGATTTTATCAGTTAAGGGATCAGTCCTCCAAGACTATCTCCAACCCCACCTCAGATGCCAGTCTCACTGTAGGCCCTAGGTTATTACCTGTGCTTGTGACTGAGCAACTACAGGTTGGAGGTCCCAGTGGCCTACTTCTTACGTTCTTTTAATTTGTTACAGGGACTCACAAAACTCAGAAAAATACTTACTTTATGTTTGCCAGCTTATTAAAAGATATAATAGAAGATTTAAGTCAATAGATAGATAAAGAAGTGCACAGGGCAAGGTATGGAGAATGGGCACAGAGCTTCTATTACCTTCTGGAAGACTGCCACTCTTCCTGCCTTTTCATACATTTAACAAACTAAAAGCTTTCTGAACCCAGTCCTTTCAGGTTTTCTGTGGAAGCTTCGTGACATAGTCATGACTGACTAAATCATTGTCATTTGCTGATCTAATCTCCAGCTCCTCTTCCCTCCCCAGATAATCCTGAATTGGGAGGAAGGGGAGGCATGTTGGGCAAAAAGTTATGAAGGCTTTCACCAAGTGGTTGGTCCTTAAGGCAAACAGCCCTTGCCTTGAGTGAGGTCTGAAGGTCACTTTATTAACATAACAAAACACACCTCTCTCACCCTTATCACAAAAAATTCCAAGAGTTTTAGGAGCTGTGAGTCAGTAGCCATGGTTGAAAACTAAATATTCAGATGACCAAAATATATTTCTTGAAAACCACTACATTACACTACATGCTTAAGTATTTAATTATGTGATCTTTTAAACTAATATTTTTCTAAGAGTCTAAACTGTTCTGTCAGTTATCTGGATTGGGGAGTGATGTATTGCCAAATTTCTATCATTTCAGTCCAGGAAGTCAAAGAGAAACAACAGGAGAGCCCCTTAGGGCAGGAAGTTCAAAGTTACAATGTTTACTACTACTCCCTTTTCTTGATTTTTTTTTTAAACAAGCAAATCATCTCTTCAGAGTTGCTGTTTAAAGCCAAGAATATGCGGAATTGGGAGGAAAAAATAGTTAAATTTGGAGACTTGCAGAGGTAGAATCAGAGTAGTGAAAGCCATTACAGTAACTGAACTAACTGAGGTCAGTCTTTGGTGAATCACAGAAACAGGTGGAGTTGTCAAACAAAGGAATCTTTGTTTACAACATACAAGGAGATCACAGGGAATAAGTTCCAAGGCCTTGACTGTTTGAACAGGAGAGAGAGATTTTTATTTCGTATTTAAGATGAATACTCAGAAGGGAGAGTTTTATTATCCCGTGTATGGTTGGTCATAAGGTTGTGGATGCATGCACATCCACATATGTATTTGTGCAATATGTATTGCATGTTCACCTGAATGAAGCTTGTATTCCACCGAGGGCAGAAACTTCAACGTTAGAATAAAGCAGAGGTAACTGTTGGACAAGGGAAAGGGACTCTGCAGGCTTCAAGAGCAGATATAAAGTAGATGGGGTCTTGGACTCATTTTCTGGGACAAGGAATGCAAGGCCTTGATTACTTTTGAAATAGCACTAGGAGTTTTACCACTGATTTATTGTCTCAATAGCTTAGGCTATTTCCTGGTCTGGTGGTGACTGTTAGTTTTCCCATTGCCTTGTTCCCTCAAAATCCTTAACTAGTGAGGTTTTTGCATTTCTTTGTAAGAACCTCCCAGGAAGTTTTGGAAGAAGTGTGCTTGGGCAAGTACACAGGTGGGGTATAGATCATTGAAAATAGCTGGGGACAAAAAATGACTTTTCTTATGTCAGGAAAACTATATCTCATCTTTAATTTTCTGGGAACCTCTAACTCTTTCTGCTGATGTTAGCAGCAGGCATCTGAGATACTACTGATTGTTCTCTTGAACCTAAGGAAAAGGGAATGTAGAAAGCAAAAGACAAAACTTTAAAATCTATCCTGCAACTCATCAATTCACTGCAGCCACCTCTCTGTCTTTCCCGTTCTCTTTTTCTCTCTTTCTCTTTTTCTCTCACTTTCTCTCTCACATACGCACAACACACGCAAATCAACTTAAAACAATTTTTAATTTTCCCTATTCCATTTTAATATACTTGAGGCATGATCATTTTCTTAGTAAATACAAGAAAAAAAATCGAGGATTCCATCATTCTGTGTGATTAAAGTATTGAGGAATTTACTTCCAATAGCACTTATAAAAACATATTTTATTTAAGTAATATTATATAATCAGGTGCCTGCATTTTTCTTATTCTCCAACTAGTGGTATTTGGCAATTAATATTTTGTCAATCAATATTCCCCTATATCTGAATGTGTGGGCAGTGAGAGGTGAGTTAGAGGCAAGGATGGTGAACACTCCCAACAACTGCAGACTACATATATCTTAAGCCATGATTTTGTTTGCAAAGGTCAACATTGATAATGTCCTAGTCATACCTCCGTGTACCAGGAAAGAAGTAGCATATTTCTTGAAAGACACAGCTATCAAAGCTCCATTGAGAAACCGTAAAGATGGAGAAGGGATTTGCAAATACTATATCTGATAATGGACATCTACTCTGATTATTAAAAAATGAAAAAAAAAAAAAAACCTTACTAATAACCAAACAGAGTATCCAATTTTACATGTGAAGGAAATAATGGAAGAGACATGTCACCAAAAGGATATGGATGGCTTATAAGCACATGACAAATTTCTCAACATTTAGACATTAAAGAAATACAAATTAAAATCCTAATGAGGCATGCTTACATATCTATTAGAATGGCTAAAATTATAAAGGCTAATTGTACTTGGTCTGAGCTAGAATGAGAAGCAACAAAAAATCTAAATTGTTGTTGGCATATATCATGATACCACCACTTTGGAAAATAGTTTGAAAATTTTTTTAAATGCAAAATATGTTGCAGTTACACAAATAGCCATTTTACTTCTAGGCATTTAACCAAGAGAAACATACCCTATGTTCATACAAGGACTTGTATGTGAATTTCATAGCAGCTTTTAGAATTGAAAACAGTGGAAATGTTGTTCATCAATGTCCATCAATAGAGAAAAGACAGATTATGATCTATTCATTAAAGAGATTACTATTCAACATCAAAATGAACTATTTACAATTGGAGATTCTCAAAGTAATGATGCTGAGAAAAGAAAAGCCAGGCAATGAATAGTATATACTGTGTGATTCCATGACTATAAAAAATCTAGAAAATACAAATGTATATATAGTCACAGTCATCAAATATTTTGGTGTGATTTTAGTGCCTTCATCTGTGCTCCCATAGCTTCCTACACTTGGATCTCCGAGCATTTGTTACACCATGTGAAAATATGAACTCTTTTTCTTTATTCTGTCTTACTAGAATAAGAATCCTTGAAATTTTATGGACATTTGAACTCTCAGTTATTAGCAGAAATTCTATCACACAGTAAGTTTCCAAATATAAAAGCCAGAGTTTTACAATGACTTCTAAGCTTTCACATGATCTAGCCACTCATTTAACCTCGGTGACCTCTTTCCCTGCTACTCTTCAGTCACTCACAGTGGCCTCCTTGCTATTCCTCAGATATGCCAGGCATGATCCAACCTTATGGCCTTCAAGATAGCCAATTCCTTTGTCTGGAGTGACCTTATTGCTGATAGTTCTGGGCAAATTCATCACCTGTCCATACCTTTGTTCAATTGTCAGCTTCATTGTAACTACCCTGATCTTCCTATTGAAACTTTTAGCTCCCCATCCCCTGCCTAGCAACCTTGATTTTTCTCACCCTGATCGAATTTTTCTTTTTCCCCATTGTACTCATCATTTTTGAATGCACTATGCAATTTTTATTAAGGTTTATAGCTTTTAATTGTCTCACCCATTAAAATAAAAGTTCTAGGGCGCCTGGGTGGCTCAGTGGGTTAGGCCGCTGCCTTCGGCTCAGGTCATGAGCTCAGGGTCCTGGGATCGAGTCCCGCATGGGGCTCTCTGCTCAGCAGGGAGCCTGCTTCCTCCTCTCTCTCTCTCTCTCTGCCTGCCTCTCTGCCTACTTGTGATCTCTCTCTCTGTCAAATAAATAAATAAAATATTTAAAAAAAATAAAATAAAATAAAAGTTCTACAAAGCCAAGTATTTCATTTACCAGTGTAGTCTGAAGTAATATCTGCCATATAATAGGTTCAATAGACAATTGGTAAATTTCAGAATAAATTAATGTTGAGAGTATACTGACTTTCATAAGTCATTTCAATAATTTTTTCCAAAAAATAAACTATGTAAAACATTCCTTAAATTTACTTTCAAAATATTTTATAGCATATAATGGACAATATACATAAGCCTTAAAGAAACAATCATATAAATAACCATTTCATACCTACTTAAAAACTGCATAATACCACACTCCTAGATCCTCTCTGAACGCTCTAAAATAACCCTTCAAAGGAAATACATTTTTTAAAATAACAGATTTTATGTCAAATAATTTAATAAAAGTTTCATTCATCTATGTAGATCATAATAAATGTTTTTAATAAGCATGAAATTATAACTCTGAAGTGTGCTAAAATGAAACCACCTGCGAAGGGTGAGAGAACAAAAATAAACATCATTTTTCCAAATAAGAGGAATTTATTACCTTTGAATCAAAGCATGTGGATTTGTTCAAACTGGCCATAAAGGAATATGGAGACACAAACCATAGAAACGTTTGCTGCTTTTCTGCATTTTTCAAAGCTGAGTTTTTAGCTGGAGGCCGCTCCTTTATGAAAAATTGCTGATACCATATAGTAAAAGCTATTATATGATCTTTTACAAACCATTTCCTATCTTTGCATTCTCATGTGCCAAGACAGACACGGATTATTTAAAACCCTGAAGAGAGTTCTCTTGCATTTAAATTGCCTGTAACCTTCGTGTAATAGATTTATGATTGATGATAGATTTAGTTAAAATATAACTATTTTACATATTTACTCTCAGTAAACAATTTCAACCTATGCTCACTTAAGTAACTTGGTGCATAATCCCTTTTCTATTAAACCATGGTGCAAGGACCAATGCCGCGTTTCCGAGGGAACCCCAAGCTATTTTTCTAGAATGGCCATATGCTTATATATCAGGTGACCTGTTTGCACTCCCTTTGTGGAGCACCTACCCTGGAGGTCATGTAATAACCAATGACCAAAAAAACAAACAAGAAACCCAAACATCCAGGTCAAAGTGCCATCCCTGCCTGGAGACAAGGAGACTGCTCAGACACATCCAGGGCAGGCATCTCAGCCCAGGCCTGTGCTGGGGAAGCTGGTTCCTGGCTTTGGGCGCAATCTGGAAGCCAGCAAACTGACCCAAGAGTGCAGCTGGCGTTAGGACTGATGATCTTTTGCAGCCAGGCCGCGGGCAGACACCCGCTCAGGGAGCCAGGCTAGGAGGCTGCCCAGCGCGCCAGCGCTGGCAAGGCTCGCACACCGCAAGGGCTTAGCCCTGCAACCCAGCCCAGGCCCAGCCTCAGGAGGGATGGTGGCGGGGGCGGCGCAGAGAAGGGGCTTTTTCTAATTCCCAAAGCAGGAAGTGAGCTCACGGAGGACTCAGGAGGGAGGTGGGCGGGGGCGGGTCAGGGGCGGCCCAGAGAAGGGGCTTTGCTAATTGCCAAGACGGGAAGTGAGCTCACGGAGGACTTGGCAGAGACTCTGGGAGGACCAGGAGGGGCTGGCGGAGGAGGGGCGCGCAGCGCCAGGGTGTTGTGCTGTGGCCCAGTCGGGACTGCAGGACCCACCGGACTCGCCGCTGCCTGTGCTCTACTGCGCTCCAGCCCAGCCCCCCAGGCAGCTCTGTCCTGTTCCTGCTGCCTGCTGCCCCTCCCCGCCCCATGGCTTCTCAGGAGAACCCTCTGCTCACAGGTAAAGTGACACCTCGCCGCGCCCTCACCTGGAGCAGAAAACGAGGGCCACTAGCGGGGGTCGGGGGTGTCCGGGCCTAGGCTCCCGCGAACCCCAGGGCACTGGGACAACCCCGGACACCGCGCCACACCCTGTCCGCAAGGGGTCCGGCCTGGGACAGCGCTGCAGGAGGTACCCCCCACCCGCCAGCGGGCAGGCTAGCCCCCGTTTTTGGCACACCCACGCGCATGTCAGAGCCTCCTGCCATTCCCAGGGCACCCAGAACCCAGAGAGTGAGGCCTTGGGTGCTTTCTTGTGACAGATTCAAGGCAATTCTTCGACTTTGGGGCTTCAGAGTTAACATAGTTTTCATTTGAGATTATTATTTTTGTGTGGGGGCCATAGCTTTTCATTTGCCCTATGGTTGTTTTCACTCCCGGTTCTGAAGAAGCCCCTAAATCCTAACCCTGTTGAGGACTCCAAAAGCTCTCAGAGCAGCAGGGCTTGGGGACAGTGTGGCACATGGTTTGGTTTCTCCTCTGGCCTGATTCTGTGGCAGCCCCGCTCTGTCCTCAGACTTCAGAGCAATATGTGAACAAGTGGAGAAGGGACCAGGGGGTCAGGAAGGTGGCCACCGAAGAGTGACTTCTCTGGAGGGTGGCTGAGCTAGCAAGTGAGCATGTTAGTCCACCTCTGCCTGCAGTCAGGATGGAGCAGAACAGGGGCCAGGGAAGGGGAGGAGGAGCAGAGAGCAGGGACAAAGGGACCAAAGAGGAGATTCGGATGAAGGGAAGTAATGGGGAGCAAAGAGAAGAAACTCTAGAAGACAGCCATGTAGAAAGGAAAAGGGATGAAGTGGGCATTGGGAAAGGGCACCACCAGGGAAGGAGAGAGGGGAAGGGAAGAGAGAGGAAGAGAGGAAAGGGGAAAGGGAGAAGGGAGGAGTCAGCATGCCAGGGCTCCCCCTGCTGAAGAAGAGGTGGCTGGTCCAGCTTGTCAAACAGGGTGCTCACTCTTTGGTCCCAGTTTCTGCTCCCAGTGCTACTGGGCTTTGCAAGGAAGGCAGGCTGTCCCCTGGGACCTACTGGAGCCCACTGGAGCCCACATGAGGGTGGGAGAGGTAAGATGCCACCGGGTCCTGTCCTGAGCTGCTCCCAGCCACCAGCCTCACCACATGGTGCAAGAGGGACCCCAGAACAAAGGAAGGACACAGGCCCGCATGTCTGCCGGTGGCCCTAGACACTTAGCTCATCGCAGTGAACCACACCGCCTCCTCAACCCAGGCTTTCAAAGCCTCCTTCTTCGTTCCTGGCTTTCATGTCTCTAGAAACATGAGCCAGATCTAACTCATCTCTGACAGACAATTCTGACTCACCCTGTGTCAGATTTTTATTAGTGGCTGTGAGAGAGTAAGTTAGCAATGCTCCAACAAACGGACTGTTTCCTCCCACTTGACCTCAACAGTCTTATACATTTTCTTAGAGAAAAACATCTTGTCTCCTTCCATTAAGCTCATAACATGGTCTAATAGTATACACGTGCCTTCGTTTGATGCGAAGCGATACAGGGGTCCTTTGTTTTTTTTTTTAATTTTATAAGGTAAAGTCAGTGAACACATCCAACTTGACGAATACGTCTCTAAAATGTCAATCCAGGCAAAGCTTTTTCTGCCTACAGTTTGGAGCCTACGTGGTGACGTTTTTAAAATGCTTTCAGTCCCTCAGTGAGGCTCTTAGAAGCTAGCCAGGGCCTACTACGTGCCAGGCACTGTGTCAGGTGTTGGAGCTAAAGGGAAGGAGAGCTTGGAGGCTGGCTGGGGAGGGACATCCATGACACAACCACAGCTAGAAACGGAGGCCAGTGCTTGAAAAGAGAGAGCAGGCTGCATGGAGAGTGTGTACCATGGGGCTTGTGGGCTCACGAATAAGTGGGAGTAACTGGAGTGGGGAGATGGGGGAGAGGAAGAGGGTCTTCCCATCAATGGGAATCACCTGTGCTTGGAGGCAGGCACCATGAGGGGTCTCCACAGGAAGAGGGAGGCAGTGTGGTTGAAGGGCAGAGAGATGGGGCAGAACAGGCATCAGTCAGTTGGAGGGGTATGAAGAGACTGATGGGAGGATTATGGGTGCCTTTGGAGGACTGAGAATTTGTTAGAAGATCAGTGCAGATTTCTATGGAGACAAAAGCCAGGAACTGATAGGTCTTTGAAAGGTCACTCTGGCTGCCTTTTGGCAAAGGGGTTGGTAAAAGGCACTTGCAGGTGTGAACACACCAGGTGGGAGGTGAGTGCAGGAAATCAGGTGAGGGAGCATGGGAACTTGGTCCGGAGCTATAGAAGGGAGAATAGCCTTTAAGGAGTTCCACAAATTGGCACCAGCTGTGGCTTCATTGCAGAGCTGGAAGGGGGAGGTGGGTGTGTCCTGGAGGTTACAGAAATTACATGAGAAAGGGACGTCTTTTTAGATCTTTTTTTCAACTAGAGGAACTCTCACCTTATTGATAGAATTCCAGAGTGGGAACCGATGGACATGAGGACGTCTTTGAAATGTCTGAATATGTTCTTCAACATCTTTGCAAGTGACAAGGAGACCTTGACCTTAGGAGGCCTCGGCCCTCTTTGTAGCCAAAAAGACTTCACCTACAGATTTGGGTTCTCCCTTTTAAAGTCAAGGAGACAGTCCTTCCAAAGGACACCTCCTATCATTTTACCCTCTCATCATGCCTCACGTGCTGGGATCTCCAAGACCCTCTGTTCCAGGTTCTGAGTATCCACTTTGGCCGGGCTGGTCTTGCCAAGAACACCACCACAGGAAATCTAGAGCCTGTAGTGCTATGAATAACATCATCTAAGACTGTATTTGCTGCCCTCATGGCCTCTTCCCACCATGACTCACTGAAGCTTTTTACACATTGTGTCCATTAAGCTATAGTTCCCAAAGCTCATTTTCTCTACTGCCATTAATTTTTAGGGGTTTTAAGGTTTGCCTGCAAACCTTAAACTTGTCCCCCTTAATTGGATCCCTGTGCCCCCAAAATGTCTTTGAATGCCTTTCACCATGATCCTTGAATGAGATCTGAGACCACTGCTGGTACCTAACACTTCTTGGCACCTTGTCTGTTAGGTTCTTGGAAGAGGAGGTGGCTATGGAGATGAGTGGGGATGAGAGTGGGAGGATTTCTCCCTTCACTTCCCTTTTGTTTTTTCCAATAATGGGTTTTGAGAGGGAGGGAAAGGTTAACCAGACCATTTATTTCCATCTCCCATTGATAAAATGTTTACCACTCCCAACTGGAAGAACTTAGATCTTTCATTTGAATCTCCAGGAAAATCTCCCAAACCCAGACCACCACCATGTGGATTCAGCCATCTTCTGATTCACCTCCAGACTGTCACCTCCTAACTGCTCAAGCCACAGGTTAAGGGCGAAATGTTCAATGCACAAGCAAGTAAGTGGGGAACACGTTTATCTAAGCAATTGCATGCAGCTCTGTATCTGCATACAGGGGGTCTCTCCCAAGCCTTTCCAACCTCAGAAAAACAAGACAAAGCCCCAGCGATCTGGGGTAGATATTATTCATTCATTCCTGTGTTCAACACTCATGGCGGATCCCCACCAAGACAGTGGGAGAGCAAGGACTGGAGAAATCCTCGAGGCTGAAGTCTGAGGAGGATTTCAATATCATCAGTTGTGGATAACCCTTGGTGCTCATCATATCACGTGTCCTCCTTAATGCCTATCACCCAGTTACTCCATGTCTCCCACTTCCCTTCCCACACAGCATCTCTCAGTTTGTTTCCTATAGTTAAAGGTGCCTCATGGTTTGTCTCCCTTTCTGATGACTCCCATTCAGATTTCCCTTCCTTCCCTCTGATCATCTGTACTACATCTTAATCTCAACAGTCAAGCAGTGGTAGTGTTTCAGTCATGGAGTCATGCATATTCTAAATCTGATGAGGTGGATTCCTACACTGCCTTTGTCTCTGCTAGAGCGCTTACATTTGTTATATTATTGCTGCTGTGTTCATCTTTCTCGTTCACTGAATGTCTGATAAAAGAATTAGTAAAATGTGTGACTGCAGAAAATACAATGGTCATGGATGATGAAGATTTTCTCCTTGACCAGACTGGAGTCAAGTTCCTCTGAGTCCTCTTTCTGTCCAGCCTTGACCTCAGGCTCCACCCACTTAGCCCAGGTTTAGCAAGAAATCTGCTTAGTCATTTTTCAGCAATCTCTTATCCTACTCTTGATATCTGATCAAATTTCTTATCTCTCACCCCTGGTATCTTACCATTCTTTTTTTTTTTTTTTAAGATTTATTTATTTTGACAGAGAGAGAGCCTGAGCAGGGGGAATAGCAGAGGGAGAGAGAGAACCAGACTCCCCACTGAGCAGCAAGCCCAATGCCAGGCTTGATCCTGGGACCAGATCATGACCTAAGCCAAAGCCAGAGATTTAACCAACTAAGCCACCCAGGTGCTTCAGTATCTATAACACTTAATATCTGATCAAATCCCTTATACCCAGGGCACCTGGTTGATGCAGCTGGTTGAACAGCTTAGTTTCTGCTCTGGTCATGATGTCACGGTCCTGAGATTAAGCCTCACGTCAGGGTGTATGCTCAGTGAAGAGTCTGATTAAAATTCTCTTTCCCTCTCTCTCTACCCCTACCCCTGCTCCCTCTCTCTAAAATGTATTAATAGGTGTTTTAAAAAATTCCTTATCCCCTGATCTCAATAGTTTAGGACCCTAGCTTTCCTTCAACAATATTACTGTCCAGATGGTTTAGCCAGAATCCCTTCATCCTTACCCTTGATGTTCCATCTTAATTTTACATTCAGTGACCCCCACCATGCTCTTTAGCTGTAAATCTCCATTTGTCTGAGCTGAGCCAGATTTCTCTCCCATACTATAAAATAAAATCCAATCGTAGTAGCATCTCCTGAATAAAATCTTCCTTACTGTCTTTAATGGGTGTCACAAATTTTTTTTTTCTTTAAAACTCAGGAGGGTGCTAATGGAGTACCATGACAAAAGGCCTAACTTCCTATAATGGACATTTCCTTGCTTTACCTGACAAATACTCTTTCTCTCTTCTAAGGAAAATTTCCCGTTCTCAGTATAACTGCTAACTGGCCCAGGGGTAGACAAGTGAGTCAGATGAGACCAAAATGAAAGTTCTGTTGAGACACTGGACCTTGTGGATTCAAGCCAAGGACAAAAAAGTGTTGGTACTTCATTATTCTGATGGTCCATTAACTCTTACTTTTTTGATTCCTGTGTCTATTACTGCCCCTGCCTTTTTGAAGATAATGACCATTCATCTGAGTACACGGTTCACAGAATCCCTTTGCAATGGCCCATGCGGGCCAAGGTAGTAGAGCATAATAGATCTCTGTAAGTTTTTAAAAAATGTCTCCCTGCTGGATAACTCTGATCATTATTTGATTGTTATTTATTTTATTTTAAAATTATTTTTAAAGAAAATTTTAATCTAAATACAATTAATTAACATATAATACTAGTGTCAGACATACAGGTTAGTGATTCATCAGTCTTTTATTTTTATTTTTTTTTAAAGATTTATTTATTTAACAGAGAGAAATCATAAGTAGACAGAGAGGCAGCCAGAGAGAGAGAGAGGGAAGCAGGCTCCCTGCTGAGCAGAGAGCCCGACGCAGGACTCGATCCCAGGACCCTCAGATCATGACCTGAGCCGAAGGCAGCGGCTTAATGGCCCATGGCCATTAAAGACAAAAGGTCGAGGGAAGGGGGATATTGGAAAAGGTGAAGTTCTAGTTACTCACTGATTTTTTGATTGGTAGAGAGAAAGCAACACCTACACACAGGGCCAGTGGGTGAGTGGAGGAAACATCTTTGGCTCTAGGAGGAATGGGGAAAGGAGAAATATTAATATTCTTTGTCTTTGGAAGTGCCCCTGAAGACTTCCCCACACAGGAAAATGACCTAGCGTGACTCTCCTAAACTTCGGCAAGCCCCTTCAATTTAACTGACATCTAGATCTGATACTCCCTGCTGGATAACTCTGATCATTATTTGATTGTTATTTATTTTATTTTAAAATTATTTTTAAAGAAAATTTTAATCTAAATACAATTAATTAACATATAATACTAGTGTCAGACATACAGGTTAGTGATTCATCAGTCTTTTATTTTTATTTTTTTTTAAAGATTTATTTATTTAACAGAGAGAAATCATAAGTAGACAGAGAGGCAGCCAGAGAGAGAGAGAGGGAAGCAGGCTCCCTGCTGAGCAGAGAGCCCGACGCAGGACTCGATCCCAGGACCCTCAGATCATGACCTGAGCCGAAGGCAGCGGCTTAATCCACTAGCCATCCAGGCGCCCCATCAGTCTTTTATAACACCCAGTGCTCACTGTATCACATGCCTTCCTTAATGTCCATCACCCAGTTACCCCATCCACCCATCCCCCTCCCCTCCAAGAACCCTCAGTTTGTTTACTGTGATTAAGAGTCTCTTCTGAGGGGTACCTGGCTGGCTCAGTGGGTTAAAGCCTCTGCCTTCAACTCAGGTTATGATCTCAGGGTCCTGGGATCGAGCCCCACATCAGGCTCTCTGCTCCCTGGGGAGTCTGCATCCTCCTCTCTCTCTCTTCCTGCCTCTCTGCCTACTTGTGATCTCTGTTTGTCAAATAAGTAAATAAAAATCCTTTTTTTTTAAAGTCTCTTCTGGTTTGTCTCCCTCTTTGACTTCATCTTGTTTTATTTTTGTCCTTTATTCCCCTATGATTCTGTTTTGTTTCTTAAACTCCACATATGAGTGAGATCATATGATAATTTTCTTTCTCTGACTGACTTATTTCGCTTGGCATAATACCCTCTACTTTCATCCCTGTCATTGCAAATAATTGCCATTTAATTTAAGTCGACAGAGAAGGCCACTAGAAACAGAGGTGATGGCCCCAGCTCCTGACCCTCCATGCAGAACATCTGTCAACACCTGTGGACATCTTTTCCTCCCCCCATTCCTATGAATGTTGCTCAGTTGTTACATTGCATGGACAAATGCTGTTGGCTGGTGGCATGGACACACTGGACAAGCTTGGCCTTCGGTAAAACAAAGACTGGATTCAATTACTCAAACTGAAACAGGAATGCTTGGATGAACAAGCCTGCCAGGAAGTCCCACTGGAGGTATTCAACCCGTGCCCCTTCCCTCTTTGGACCAAGAACCTGAACTTGAGAGATGAATGGCTTATCCAAGGTTATGGCAAGGTTACACAGAGCTGAAACTAGACACAGGTGTACATGCCTATTGATCAAGGCTGGCTGTGCAATCGAACTGCCTCAAATCTTGATTCTTTTTGCCACTTCTTATTCTCTGACCCTGTTTTTAATAGCTTAGGATGTAGGAATAATAAAAATATCAGCTAATGGGGTATCCTGACATTTTGATGTTTTAGTTCTTGTCAGACATTTACCATAATACTTAGCACATGGATATGTGTGTGCACACACATGCACATGCTTGACACTCAAAACATTGTTCCCTGATATTAACCTTATTAGTGCACTTTACATCCACCACCAATTGGCTGTTTTGTCACAAACTGATTAAAGCAGAACTGTCAAGTGAGGAACTTCAAAGCCAAAGCATTAAGTGCTTTGAAAAACCAGCACCTGGGAGGATTTGTCTCAGCATCTGTGATTAGAAGGCAGCAAAAAGAGACTTTGGGGACACAGTTCACCCCTTCGTGGAGCAGCCATTCAGAACTTTCTCCGAAGGGCTAATGCCTAATCTTCCAAAGACCAGCAAGAACAAGCTTATGGTCTGTTAAAATCAGATTTTTAAAAGATTTTTATTTATTTATTTGAGAGAGAGAGAGAGAGAGAGCATGAGAGGGGAGAAGGTCAGAGGGAGAAGCGGACTCCCCATGAAGCTGGGAGCCTGATGCAGTCCTCGATCCTGGGACTCCTGAATCAAAATCAGATTGATTGACTCAATACAGTCAGGGAGGACATTCCTCAGGAGTCACAGAATGCTGGTTGCCATGATGGAGGAGTCTTTTACAAAGTCTGGGCTCTCACAGAAGGAGTCTGAAGCACGTGTATGGAAAGCAGAGGTCAGTTCTGGATTAGAAGCTCTTCCTGAGGGGAAATGAGTAGAAGCAGGGATTATCCAGGACTTGGGCTCTGCCTTATTCAGTTCAAGTTGCTGCAACAAATGATGACAGACCGGGTGGCTGAAACAGCAAAACATGTACTATTCCTTGCAGTTCTAGAGACTGAGAAGTCCAAAAGCATGATCCTGGGAGATCTGATATCTAGCAAGGGACTGCTCCATTATATATAGATGCCCATATTTCTGTTGTAGCCTTGCATGGATGACAGCTGGCAGAACAATCTCTCAGGTCTTTTCTCAGAAGTGCTTTTATCTCATTCACAAGTGTTCCAATCTCATGACCTCATCACCTCTCAAAGCCCATACCTCCTGATGGCACTCCTTGAGGGTCAGGGCTTCAACATCTGAAATGGGACAAGACACACACATTCAGTCCATTAGCAAGTCTTGTCATGAGGACAGCGTAGCTTATCAACTGGGTATCCCCAGGAATCCATGGGACTAGCAAAGCAGAATCTGGGGGCATCACTGATAGGAAAGCAGGAGTTCCCCAAGAGACAGTCCTCATAGCATTTTACAGAGACAGCATGACCCTTGAGAAACAATAGTTTCCGTGACCCATACACCAGCCTTTATCTCTGCCTGTCCTCCCTGCTAGATTCACAGCAAGCCTACTTCTTTCTTTTCCAGTACAAATGGATTTCCACTCTCTGAATCCTGATGAATTTTTGCTCTTTTGCAGTTAGTAGGATGTCAGTCAGGATTCTGCATGTCTGGATTTGCAATCGTGGCAACTGCCATTTGTCTAGGGACCTTCGCGGCAGAACCCGGCCTCTACCACTATTGCCCAAGGTAGGGACTCTGGTCCCTTGAGCGTCCTGTGCTGCTGTCAAAGGTCTGTGTGCATTGGCTTATTGTTTTTTTTTTTAAATGTAATTGCTTATACGTGTGTTTGATCATGCTCAAGTGGCCTTGCTGTGGAAATAGTGGCCAAGCCACACCTAGAAGTCACTGAAGAAAGTTCTAAGAACTCCTGGTTGGTATGAGGCTAGAGAGAGAGAGAGAAAGAGAGAAAAGAAATCTGCCTCTCTGCATTTTGCAAGTCCCTGGGCAAAATCTGTTGGCTGTGCACTCCTCACACGGAGATTCCAGGCAGGGAGGCCCTCCTGAGCCTCATCTCCCTGAGTTCCTCCTCCAGGAGCAATCCCTAGTTTGAGTCCAGGGTTAGGGAAGGAAGAGCAGCAAAGCAGGGTCCAGAAGGAAGGACTGCCACAGACCATGGAGCACCAGAGGGCCAGGCTGGTACCTTCTCACTGTTGGGGTACAAATGGGCTCAGCTCAGCAGGTACAGGGGTGCCCTTGGCCCCTCTGGTGGGCTTTGCAGTGCCCCAAACTCAAAGAAAAAAGGCTGGCTCCGGTGACTTATTTTTGAGTGGGAAGGAGCTGACAGCAATGGAATTAAACAAGTAGGGAATGATGTTGGAAAGTTGGAGGGTTTGTCCTTTATATCTCAGCTTTCTCTCCTATCTTCTCTTGCTCTGTAGTGTGTTCTCAAAGAAGATTTTGGCATGATATTCCTGTTCACTGATTTACCCCTGAGCTGTGTCTTTTCTGCTGTTCAGCTCATCTGGTGAATTCTTTTACTGTAAAAAGTATCTTGCCCTTGCAAGGGCAAGGGCAAGACCTGAGAAATCCCAGAGATTTCAGCTTGCCACCCAGAAGGAAACCAGGCTATTTGGAATGCTGGAAAGGATTCAGAGTAGGGGAAATCGTCTTGGACATCTGAGACCACCCCCACATTCAGCGGTCCCCTGGACACAAACCCAGACCTTGATACTGATCCTGAACCATGCTCTCAACTCAGACCCCTGTGATCCTCGCCACAGTGCTTTCAGATCAGTGCAGCCATGCCCATAGGCACAAACTCTTAAGCCTAGATTCTGTCCTGAGAGGTCTGTCCCCGACGGCCTGGATCCAAAGCCTCAGAGATTGGGGACAGTGAGGAACACCATAGGACTCACCCTGCCACCCTGAAAGGAACCATGCCATTTGGAACTCCAGAAAGGATTCAGAGGAACTGAAATCTGCATGCCCAGCTGAGGACACACCCACACAGAGCTGACTCCTGGACACAAAGCCAGAGCCAGACACTCACCCTCACCTACACTGTCAACTCAGCCACCCAGACAGCTCTCCATGGGGTCTTCAGGTCAGTCCTGCCATGACCCTGGTCCCTAACACTAACACTTGGATGGGTTCTTTAATGATCTCCTCATTTCAGGTTATGTGGTGGTTCTACAGGACATTGTCCTGGTGTGGGAACAAACACACTGAAGCATCCCGTGTGAAGTGGCAATCGTGGTAAAGAAATGACGGCTGGGGAATCTGAGTGTGGAGACAGCACGTATTTGTGCTGCTATAACAAGCTGACTGCACTTTGAAATCACCGCAGAGGAAATGACTCTTCCAAACATCCATGTTAGCACGACGACACGGAAGCAGAGAGAACATCAGACTTTGGGGTGGAGGCCAAGCCCTCCCAGATACAGGTCACCCAACATGGAGAGGACACATGTTAGCAAGAGACTCGTGGGAGGATTAAATCATGGGCCCCTGTATCTCAGGTGCAGAAGAAGCAGTGGATTTGGAATTTCAGTTTTCCACAACGTTCCAGCACAAGCTGGTTAGAACTGTGCAAAAGCAGGAAGGGAAGCCCCAGTAAAGTGGACTGGGGATGCCAGAAGGGGAGGCTGGAAGTGGGCGCCTGGTGCTCAGTGCCCATTACAGACCCCACATTGCAATCCCCCACAGGAGAGACTCACCAATTTCAGGCCCCACAGGGGAAGCCGGAGGTTCATCTCCTGACTTTTTGTAGGAGCTTTGCAGCTCAGCTGGTGAGAATTCTCCATCACCCTGCCTTTCTCTGGGGGAGTTTCCTTCAAGCACCCTTCCCAACTTCTTCCTCCTCCATGAAATAATGTTCCTCTCCTTTGTTTCTCGCACTTGCCTGTGATGGGACCGTAGCTTGCTCAGCCCAGACTGCCATTCTCTGCTCTTCCCAAATAAACCCATGCTGCTGGTCAAATAACTGGCAGATTGAGTTTAAGGCAAATCGAACTAATAAATTCAAGAACTTGCAAGGAACACAATCAATATGCACAAATTAGTGGCACTCCTACGTCCTCGGAAGGAACCATCAGAAAGAGACTACGGAGAACGATCTCATTTACACCTGCATCCAAGACAGCAAGATACCCGGGAGGCCCCTGAACCAAGAAGGTGACAGACCTGTTCTCTGACAGCCCTGCAAGAATGACGACAGACAGGGAGGGGGACACACGGAGATGGGGAGGCACTGTGCTCAGGGAAGAACCCACACTGGGAAAATGCTCCTCTCCCCAAAACCGTCTAAAGAGTCCTCACTCTGGCTCCTGAATTTCCAGACTTCGGCGCAAGCCTGGATTGGGTGTGGACACGGGAAGGACCCCGCAGGGCTGAGGTGGGGGGAGCACAAGCACCGAAGCAGGCGGACGCTCCCTGACTGCAGACCATCTGAGGAGCCCCAGGAACCGAATCCGCGAGCACACAAACACAGACAAGGACCGAGGAGCACCCGAGCCCAGAAAGGGGGGACCCCACAGCCCCGCGCACAGCACAGCAGGAGGCCACGTCTCCTCACACAAAACGACGGAAGTCCCAGTGTCTACACAGGGCGACCTTCCTCTGTGGGGTCCTGAGACCACGAACCCCTTGACAGTCCACTCAGGCGGCTTCTCCTCACCTCCTCCAGCGTCTGGTCCTTAGGAGGTTGGACTGCTGCCAGTGTGGGCGCGTCCTCCACAACGGGTCCGGTCAGTGTGGCTGCAGAGCCACACCCTCCTCAGCTTGTCCTGTCAGGGTGGGAGGCGCCCCACATTCTCCAGAAGTCTCCACAGTGGGTCCTGAAGAGGCGGGGCTCTGGTCCCACCTGTGGCTGTGCAGCCTGGGCTCAGGGCAGGACCTGCGGTCTGCCGCCTTCTGCAGGCGGTGGAAGGCAGTGCAGGACTGTGGGAGCTCACCCTTCAGTGGAAGGTCCTGCTCCCTCCTGGGGTCCAGCTGATGCCATTTCATTCCAGAAATGCAAGCTGCATGTAGCCCAATCCCCCCCAACTTCCCCCAAATAGCTAAAGAACAATGAATTGGAAACAATGTGGAATTACAACAGTCCTTGACCCAAACAGTGGCACTGAACATGGCCCTGATGCAGACCCACACTCTGACCTCAACTTGGTCTCAAGCCTTGACCCTACCCTAATCCAAGACTCTAACCCTAGCCCCCAACCCAAACAATGTTCACAAGAATCAAAAGGTAGAAACTGCAAATATCCATCAATGGCACGTGCATATGCAAAGTGTGGTGAAGGGTTTGAATTTGGGTTCAGGTTCAGGTTTAGTCAGAGTTCTAGATCAGGCTTTGGGTTTAGTGTTAGGGTGAGGATTTAGAGTGAAGGACAAGGGAACAGAGTTATAGTTTAGGGCTTTTAGTTTATGATTCAGGCTTTAAGACTCAGGGCTTATGGGATAAAGTTCAAGGTCAAATTTGGGGTTTGGCTTCATGCTGAGATTTGAGTTCAGGGTTCATGACTTGGAGGTCTGGTTTAGGGTTTGGGTTCGTGGTTCAGGGCTTGGGTCCAGGGCTCAGTACAGGCATTAGGTTCCATTTCAGGTTTGGGATTCAGGGTTCTAGTTTGGGCTTTAAGGTCAGCTTAGGTTTCAGCGTTGTTAGGGGTTAAGGTTAGGTTTAGGGATGACACATTTTCTTCAGTTGTCATCATGGACAAAAAAATTCTATCTGAAGTTTCTAAATCAGAAATGTATTTCATCTGGGGGCGCCTGGGTGGCTCCGCGTGTTAAGCCTCTGCCTTGGGCTCAGGTCCTGATCTCAGGGTCCTGGGATCGAGCCTTTCATCAGGCTTTCTGTTTGGCGGGGAGCCTGCTTCCCCATCTTTCTCTCTGCCTGCATCTCTGCCTACTTGTGATCTCTGTTTGTCATATAAATAGAATTAGTAAAAGCTATTATATGATCTTTTACAAACCATTTCCTATCTTTGCATTCTCATGTGCCAAGACAGACACTTAACTCTCCTCATTGTCAGTTTTATTAAATGATTTTCTTCTGCATGTTGACCCGAAGAGCTATTTCAAGAATGAATATACAGGAAACTGAGTCGGAGCCCACCTGTGAGAGCCCACCTGTAGAGGCCTTTCATTAGAATGGTCTCTGGTTCTAGCCTCAGTTCTGAATACTGCATGTACCTGAGGACCGAGTCTAGATGTTTCTTTCATCTCTGACTTGAATTTGAAATCCTCCTCAGACTTCAGCTTCCAGGATTTCTCCAGTCCTTGCTCTCCCACTGTCTTGGTGGGGATCCGCCATGAGTGTTGAACACAGGAATGAATGAATGATATATACTTCAGATCGCTGGGGCTTTGCCTTGTTTTTCTGAGGTTGGAATGGCTAGGGAGAGACCCCCTGTATGCAGATACAGAGCTGCATACAATTGCTTAGATAAACGTGTTCCCCACTTATTGCTTGGGCATTGAACATTTCGCCCTTAACCTGTGGCTTGAGCAGTTAGGAGGAGACAATCTGGAGGTGAATCAGAAGATGGCTGAATCCACATGGTGGTGGTCTGGGTTTGGGAGATTTTCCTGGAGATTCAAACGAAAGAACTAAATTCTTCCAGTGGGGAGTGGTAAACATTTTATCGATGGGAGATGGAAAATAAATGGTCTGGTTAAACTTTCTCTCCCCCTCAAAACCCATTATTGGAAAAAACAAAAGGGAAGTGAAGGGAGAAATCCTCCCACTCACATCCCCACTCATCTCCATACCCACCTCCTCTTCCAAGAACCTAACAGACAAGGTGCCAAGAAGTGTTAGGTACCAGCAGTGGTCTCAGATCTCATTCAAGGATCATGGTGAAAGGCATTCAAAGACATTGTGGGGGCACAGGGATCCAATTAAGGGGGACAAGTTTAAGGTTTGCAGGCAAACCTTAAAACCCCTAAAAATTAATGGCAGTAGAGAAGATGAGCTTTGGGAACTATAGCTTAATGGATACATTGTGTAAAAAGCTTCAGTGAGTCATGGTGGGAAGAGGCCATGAGGGCAGCAAATACAGTCTTAGATGATGTTATTCATAGCACTACAGGCTCTAGATTTCCTGTGGTGGTGTTCTTGGCAAGACCAGCCCGGCCAAAGTGGATACTCAGAACCTGGAACAGAGGGTCTTGGAGATCCCAGCACGTGAGGCATGATGAGAGGGTAAAATGATAGGAGGTGTCGTTTGGAAGGACTGTCTCCTTGACTTTAAAAGGGAGAACCCAAATCTGTAGGTGAAGTCTTTTTGGCTACAAAGAGGGCCGAGGCCTCCTAAGGTCAAGGTCTCCTCGTCACTTGCAAAGATGTCGAAGAACATATTCAGACATTTCAAAGATGTCCTCATGTCCATCGGTTCCCACTCTGGAATTCTATCAATAAGGTGAGAGTTCCTCTAGTTGAAAAAGAGATCTAAAAAGACGTCCCTTTCTCATGTAATTTCTGTAACCTCCAGGACACACCCACCTCCCCCTTCCAGCTCTGTAATGAAGCCACAGCTGGTGCCAATTTGTGGAACTCCTTAAAGGCTATTCTCCCTTCTATAGCCCCGGACCAAGTTCCCATGCTCCCTCACCTGATTTCCTGCACTCACCTCCCACCTGGTGTGTTCACACCTGCAAGTGCCTTTTACCAACCCCTTTGCCAAAAGGCAGCCAGAGTGACCTTTCAAAGACCTATCAGTTCCTGGCA
Source organism: Mustela nivalis (assembly GCF_964662115.1). Classification (NCBI taxonomy): domain Eukaryota; kingdom Metazoa; phylum Chordata; class Mammalia; order Carnivora; family Mustelidae; genus Mustela; species Mustela nivalis. Next base: position 208,560 of record NW_028135773.1, on the reverse strand, counting down.
TTTGTCTCCATAGAAATCTGCACTGATCTTCTAACAAATTCTCAGTCCTCCAAAGGCACCCATAATCCTCCCATCAGTCTCTTCATACCCCTCCAACTGACTGATGCCTGTTCTGCCCCATCTCTCTGCCCTTCAACCACACTGCCTCCCTCTTCCTGTGGAGACCCCTCATGGTGCCTGCCTCCAAGCACAGGTGATTCCCATTGATGGGAAGACCCTCTTCTTCTCCCCAACCTCCCCACTCCAGTTACTCCCACTTATTCATGAGCTCACAAGCCGCATGGTACACACTCTCCATGCAGCCTGCTCTCTCTTTTCTAGCACTGGCCTCCGTTTCTAGCTGTGGTTGTGTCATGGATATCCCTCCCAGCCAGCCTCCAAGCTCTCCTTCCCTTTAGCTCCAACACCTAACACAGTGCCTGGCACGTAGTAAGCCCTGGCCAGCTTCTAAGAGCCTCACTGAGGGACTGAAAGCATTTTAAAAACGTCACCATGTAGGCTCCAAACTGTAGGCAGAAAAAGCTTTGCCAGGATTGACATTTTAGAGATGTATTCGTCTAGTTGGATGTGTTCACTGACTTTACCTTGTAAATTAAAAAAAAAAAAAAAAGGACCTCTGTATCGCTTTGCATCCAACGAAGGCACGTGCATACTATTAGACCACGTTATGAGCTTAATGGAAGGAGACAAGATGTTTTCGCTAAGAAAATGTATAAGACTGTTGAGGTCAAGTGGGAGGACACAGTCCGTTTTTTGGAGCATTGCTATCTTACTCTATCACAGCCACTAATAAAAATCTGACACAGGGTGAGTCAGAATGGTCTGTCAGAGATGAGTTAGATCTGGCTCATGTTCCTAGAGACATGAAAGTCAGGAATGAATAAGGAGGCTTTGAAAGAATGGGTTGAGGAGGCGGTGTGGTTTACTGCGATGAGCTAAGTGCCCAGGGCAACCGGCAGATATGCGTGCCTGTGTCCTTCCTTTGTTCTGGGGTCCCTCTTGCACCATGTGGTGAGGCTGGTGGCTGGGAGCAGCTCAGGACAGGACCCCGTGTCATCATACCTCTCCCACCCTCATGTGGGCTCCAGTGGGCTTCAGTAGGTCCCAGGGGACAGCCTGCCTTCCTTGCAAAGCCCAGTAGCACTGGGAGCAGAAACTGGGACCAAAGAGTGAGCACCCTGTTTGACAAGCTGGACCAGCCACCTCTTCTTCAGATGCAGGGGGAGCCCTGGCATGCTGACTCCTCCCTTCTCCCTTTCCTCTTTCCTCTCTTTTTCCCTCTTCCCTTCCCCTCTCTCCTTCCCTGGTGGTGCCCTTTCCCAATGCCCACTTCATCCCTTTTCCTTTCTACATGCCTGTCTTCTAGAGTTTCTTCTCTTTCCTCCCCATTACTTCCCTTCATCCGAATCTCCTCTTTGGTCCCTTTGTCCCTGCTATCTGCTCCTCCTCCCCTTCCCTGGCCCCTGTTCAGCTCCATCCTGACTGCAGGCAGAGGTGGCCTAACATGCTCACTTGCTAGCTCAGCCACCCTCCAGAGAAGTCACTCTTCGGTGGCCACCTTCCTGACCCCCTGGTCCCTTGTCCACTTGTTCAGATATTGCTCTGAAGTCTGAGGAGGACAGAGCAGGGCTGCCACAGAATCAGGCCAGAGGAGAAACCAAACCATGTGTCCACACTGTCCCGAGCACTGCTGCTCTGACAGCTTACAGAGTCCTCAACAGGGTTAGGATTTAGGGGCTTCTCGGAATCGGGAGTGAAAACAACCATAGGTCAAAAGAAAAGCTATGGCCCCCACACAAAAATAATAATCTCAAATGAAAACTATGTTAACTGTGAAGTCTCAAAGTCGAATAATTGCCTTGAATCTCTCACTAAAAAGCACCCAAGGACTCACTCTCTGGGTTCTGGGTGCCCTGGGAATGGCAGGAGGCTCTGAACGCACGTGGGGGTGCAGAACCATGGGGGCTACCCGCCTGCTTGCGGGGGGGTTTACCTCGTGCAGCGGTGTCCCCGGCCGACCCCTTGCGGACAGGGTGCGGCGCGGCGTCCCGGGTGGTCCCGGTGCCCTGGGGTTCGGGAGAGGCTAGGCCTGTACATCCCCCCCCCCCAGCTCGTGGCCCGCGTTTTCTGCTCCAGGTGAGGGCGCAGCGCAGTGTCACTTTACCTGTGAGCAGAGGGTGCTCTGGAGAAGCCAAGGGGCGGGGAGGGGCAGCAGGCGGCGGGAACGGTACAGCGCGGCATCCGCCTCAGTCGCTGGTCTGGAGCGCGGGAGCGCAGGGGCGGTGAATATGGTGGGCTTGAAGTCCCGCCTGGGCCTCAGCACAGCACCGTGGCGCTGCACGCCCCTCCTCCGCCAGCCCCTCCACCTCCTCCCAGACTCTCCGCCACGCCCTCCAGGAGCTCACTTCCCACCTTGGCAATTAGCAGAGCCCATTCTCCCGGCCGCTCCCGCCCCGTCCCCGCCCCCCTCCCTCCTGAGTCCTCCGAGAGCTCACTTCCCGCTTTGGAAATTAGCAAAGCCCCTTCTCTGCGCCGCCTCAGCCCCACTCCCTCCTGAGGCCCGGCCACGGCTGGGGTGCGGGGCGAAGCCCTGGCGGGCTGCGAGCATTGCCAGCTCAGGCGCTGCGCAGCCTCCTAGCCTGGCTCCCTGAGCGGGTGTCCGCGCGCGGACTGGCTGCGAAAAGATCATCAGTCCCAAACGCCGGCTGCACTCTTGGGTCAGTTTGCTGGCTTCCAGATTGCGCCCAAAGCCAGGAACCAGCTTCCCCAGCACAGGCCTGGGCTGAGATGCCTGCCCTGGATGTGTCTGAGCAGTCTCCTTGTCTCCAGGCAGGTATGGCACTTCGACCTAAATGTTTGGGTTGTTTCTTTTTTTGGTCATTGGTTATTACATAACCTCCAGGGTAGGTGCTCCACAAAGGGAGTGAAAACAGGACGCCTGATATATAGGCTTACGGCCATTCTAGAAAAATAGCTTGGGGTTCTCTCGGAAAAGCGGCATTGGTCCTTGCACTATGGTTTAATAGAAAAGGGATTATGCACCAAGTTACTTAAATGAGCATAGGTTGAAATCGTTTACTGAGAGTAAATATTTTAAGTAGTTATATTTTAACTAAATCTATCATCAATCATAAACCTATTACACGAAGGTTACAGGCAATTTAAATGCAAGAGCACTCTCTTCAGGGTTTTAAATAATCCCTGTCTATCTTGGCACATGAGAATGCAAAGATAGGAAATGGTTTGTAAAAGATCATATAATAGCTTTTACTAATTCTATTTATTTGACAGACAGAGAACACAAGTAGGTAGAGAGGCAGGCAGAGAGAAAGATAGGGAAGCAGGCTCCCCCCCAAGCAGAGTACCTGATGAAGGGCTCTATCCCAGGACCCTGAGATCATGACCTGAGCCCAAGGCAGTGGTTTAACACGCAGAGCCACCCAGGCGCCCCCAGATGAAATACATTTCTGACTTAGAAACTTCAGATAGAATTTTTTTGTCCATGATGACAACTGAAGAAAATGTGTCATCCCTAAACCTAACCTTAACCCCTAACAACGCTGAAACCTAAGCTGACCTTAAAGCCCAAACTAGAACCCTGAATCCCAAACCTGAAATGGAACCCAATGCCTGTACCTGAGCCCTGGACCCAAGCCCTGAACCACGAACCCAAACCCTAAACCAGACCTCCAAGTCATGAACCCTGAACCCAAATCTCAGCATAAAGCCAAACCCCAAATTTGACCTTGAACTTTATCCCATAAGCCCTGAATCTTAAAGCCTAAATCATAAACTGAAAGCCCTAAAATATAACTCTGTTCCCTTGTCCTTCACTCTAAATCCTCACCCTAACACTAAACCCAAAGCCTGATCTAGAACTCTGACTAAAACCTGAACCCAAATTGAAAACCTTCACCACACTTTGCTTATGCACTTGCCATTGATAGATATTTGCAGTTTCTACCTTTTGATTCTTGTGAACATTGTTTGGGTTGGGGGCTAGGGTTAGGGTCTTGGATTAGGGTAGGGTCCAGGCTTGAGACCAAGTTGAGGTCAGAGTGTGGGTCTGCATCAGGGCCATGTTCAGTGCCACTGTTTGGGTCAAGGACTGTTGTAATTCCACATTGTTTCCAATTCATTGTTCCTTAGCTATTTGGGGGAAGTTGGGGGGGATTGGTCTACATGCAGCTTGCATTTCTGGAATGAAATGGCATCAGCTGGACCCCAGGAGGGAGCAGGACCTTCCACTGAAGGGTGAGCTCCCACAGTCCTGCACTGCCTTCCACCGCCTGCAGAAGGCGGCAGACCGCAGGTCCCGCCCTGAGCCCAGGCTGCACAGCCACAGGTGGGACCAGAGCCCCGCCTCTTCAGGACCCACTGTGGAGACTTCTGGAGAATGTGGGGCGCCTCCCACCCTGACAGGACAAGCTGAGGAGGGTGTGGCTCTGCAGCCACACTGACCGGACCCGTTGTGGAGGACGCGCCCACACTGGCAGCAGTCCAACCTCCTAAGGACCAGACGCTGGAGGAGGTGAGGAGAAGCCGCCTGAGTGGACTGTCAAGGGGTTCGTGGTCTCAGGACCCCACAGAGGAAGGGCGCCCTGTGTAGACACTGGGACTTCCGTCGTTTTGTGTGAGGAGACGTGGCCTCCTGCTGTGCTGTGCGCGGGGCTGTGGGGTCCCCCCTTTCTGGGCTCGGGTGCTCCTCGGTCCTTGTCTGTGTTTGTGTGCTCGCGGATTCGGTTCCTGGGGCTCCTCAGATGGTCTGCAGTCAGGGAGCGTCCGCCTGCTTCGGTGCTTGTGCTCCCCCCACCTCAGCCCTGCGGGGTCCTTCCCGTGTCCACACCCAATCCAGGCTTGCGCCGAAGTCTGGAAATTCAGGAGCCAGAGTGAGGACTCTTTAGACGGTTTTGGGGAGAGGAGCATTTTCCCAGTGTGGGTTCTTCCCTGAGCACAGTGCCTCCCCATCTCCGTGTGTCCCCCTCCCTGTCTGTCGTCATTGTTGCAGGGCTGTCAGAGGACAGGTCTGTCACCTTCTTGGTTCAGGAGCCTCCCGGGTATCTTGCTGTCTTGGATGCAGGTGTAAATGAGATCGTTCTCCGTAGTCTCTTTCTGATGGTTCCTTCCGAGGACGTAGGAGTGCCACTAATTTGTGCATATTGATTGTGTTACTTGCAAGTTCTTGAATTTATTAGTTCGATTTGCCTTAAACTCAATCTGCCAGTTATTTGACCAGCAGCATGGGTTTATTTGGGAAGAGCAGAGAATGGCAGTCTGGGCTGAGCAAGCTACGGTTCCATCACAGGCAAGTGCGAGAAACAAAGGAGAGGAACATTATTTCATGGAGGAGGAAGAAGTTGGGAAGGGTGCTTGAAGGAAAGTTCCCTGGAGAAAGGCAGGGTGATGGAGAATTCTCACCAGCTGAGCTGCAAAGGTCCTACAAAAAGTCAGGAGATGAACCTCCGGCTTCCCCTGTGGGGCCTGAAATTGGTGAGTCTCTCCTGTGGGGGATTGCAATGTGGGGTCTGTAATGGGCACTGAGCACCAGGCGCCCACTTCCAGCCTCCCCTTCTGGCATCCCCAGTCCACTTTACTGGGGCTTCCCTTCCTGCTTTTGCACAGTTCTAACCAGCTTGTGCTGGAACGTTGTGGAAAACTGAAATTCCAAATCCACTGCTTCTTCTGCACCTGAGATACAGGGGCCCATGATTTAATCCTCCCACGAGTCTCTTGCTAACATGTGTCCTCTCCATGTTGGGTGACCTGGATCTGGGAGGGCTTGGCCTCCATCCCAAAGACTGATGTTCTCTCTGCTTCCGTGTCGTCGTGCTAACATGGATGTTTGGAAGAGTCATTTCCTCTGTGGTGATTTCAAAGTGCAGTCAGCTTGTTATAGCAGCACAAATACGTGCTGTCTCCACACTCAGATTCTCCAGCCGTCATTTCTTTACCACGTTTGCCACATCACACGGGATGCTTCAGTGTGTTTGATCCCACACCAGGACAATGTCCTGTAGAACCACCACATAACCTGAAATAAGGAGATCATTACAGAACCCATCCAAGGGTTAGTGTTAGGGACCAGGGACATGGCAGGACTGACCTGAAGACCCCATGGAGATGGTCTGAGTTGACAGTGTAGGTGAGGGTGAGTGTCTGGCTCTGGCTTTGTGTCCAGGAGTCAGCTCTGTGTGGGTGTGTCCTCAGCTGGGCATGCAGATTTCTGCTCCTCTGAATCCTTTCCGGAGTTCCAAATGGCAGTTTCCTTCTGGGCGGCAGGCTGAGTCCTCTGGGATTGCCCAGGTGTCCCCAAATTGTAGGGCACCTACTGCAAGGATTTTGGGGTCAGAATCCTGAGAACCAAACCAAAGGTTATGGTTAGGGCCCACCACATGGCAGGCCCGATCTGCCAGCACTCTGTCCATCTTTCTGGGGAAGGGGGCAGTCGAGGGATTTGTTCAGGGTGAGTGTCAAGCTCCAGGTTTGCATCCAGGGGCCTGCTGAATATGGGGGTGTCCAGAGGTAGGAATGCAGATTTCAGTTCCTCTGAATCCTTTCTGGAGTTCCAAATGGCATGGTTCCTTTCAGGGTGGCAGGGTGAGTCCTATGGTGTTCCTCACTGTCCCCAATCTCTGAAGCTTTGGAGCCAGGCTGTCGGGGACAGAACTCTCAGGACAGAATCTAGGCTTAAGAGTTTGTGCCTATGGGCATGGCTGCACTGATCTGAATGCACTGTGGCGAGGATCACAGGGGTCTGAGTTGAGAGCATGGTTCAGGATCAGTATCAAGGTCTGGGTTTGTGTCCAGGGGACCGCTGAATGTGGGGGTGGTCTCAGATGTCCAAGACGATTTCCCCTACTCTGAATCCTTTCCAGCATTCCAAATAGCCTGGTTTCCTTCTGGATGGCAAGCTGAAATCTCTGGGATTTCTCAGGTCTTGCCCTTGCCCTTGCAAGGGCAAGATACTTTTTACAGTAAAAGAATTCACCAGATGAGCTGAACAGCATAAAAGACACAGCTCAGGAGTAAATCAGTGAACAGGAATATCAGGCCAAAATCTTCTTTAAGAACACACTACAGAGCAAGGGAAGATAGAAGAGAAAGCTGAGATATAAAGGACAAACCCTCCAACTTTCCAACATCATTCCCTACTTGTTTAATTCCATTGCTGTCAGCTCCTTCCCTGTCAAAAATAAGTCACCTGAGCCAGCCCATTTTCTTCCTGAGTTTGGGGCACTGCAAAGCCCACCATTGGGGCGAAGGGCACCCCTGTACCTGCTGAGCTGAGCCCATTTGTACCCCAACAGTGAGAAGGTACCAGCCTGGCCCTCTGGTGCTCCATGGTCTGTGGCAGTCCTTCCTTCTGGACCCTGCTTTGCTGCTCTTCCTTTCCTAACCCTGGTCTCAAACTAGGGATTGCTCCTGGAGGAGGAACTCAGGGAGATGAGGCTCAGGAGGGCCTCCCTGCCTGGAATCTCCGTGTGAGGAGTGCACAGCCAACAGATTTTGCCCAGGGACTTGCAAAATGCAGAGAGGCAGATTTCTTTTCTCTCTTTCTCTCTCTCTCTCTAGCCTCATACCAACCAGGAGTTCTTAGAACTGTCTTCAGTGACTTCCAGGTGTAGCTTGGCCACTATTTCCACAGCAAGGCCACTTGAGCATGATCAAACACACGTATAAGCAATTACATTTTAAAAAAAACCAATAAGCCAATGCACACAGAACTTTGACAGCAGCACAGGACGCTCAAGGGACCAGAGTCCCTACCTTGGACAATAGTGGTAGAGGCCGGGTTCTGCCGCGCAGGTCCCTAGACCTTTGGCAGTTTCCATTATTGCAAATCCAGACATGCAGAATCCTGAGGGACAACCTACTAACTGCAAAAGAGCAAAAATACATCAGGATTCAAAGAGTGGAAATCCATTTGTACTGGAAAAGAAAGAAGTAGGCTTGCTGTGAATCCAGCAGGGAGGACAGGCAGAGATAAAGGCTGGTGTATGGGTCACGGAAACTATTGTTTCTCAAGGGTCATGCTGTCTCTGTAAAATGCTATGAGGACTGTCTCTTGGGGAACTCCTGTTTTCCTACCAGTGACGCCCCCAGATTCTGCTTTGCTAGTCCCATGGATTCCTGGGGATACCCAGTTGATAAGCTACGCTGTCCTCATGACAACACTTGCTAATGGACTAAATGTGTGTGTCTTGTCCCATTTCAGATGTTGAAGCCCTGACCCTCAAGGAGTGCCATCAGGAGGTATGGTCTTTGAGAAGTGATGAGGTCATGAGATTGGAACACTTGTGAATGAGATAAAAGCACTTCTGAGAAAAGACCTGAGAGATTGTTCTGCCAGCTGTCATCCATGCAAGGCTACAACAGAAATATGGGCATCTATGGATAATGAAGCAGTCCCTTGCTAGATATCAAATCTCCCAGGATCTTGCTTTTGGACTTCTCAGTCTCTAGAACTGCAAGGAATAGTACATGTTTTGCTGTTTCAGCCACCCGGTCTGTCATCATTTGTTGCAGCAACTTGAACTGAATAAGGCAGAGCCCAAGTCCTGGTTTATCCCTGCTTCTACTCATTTCCCCTCAGAAAGAGCTTCTAATCCAGAACTGACCTCTGCTTTCCATACACGTGCTTCAGACTCCTTCTGTGAGAGCCCAGACTTTGTAAAAGACTCCTCCATCATGGCAACCAGCATTCTGTGACTCCTGAGGAATGTCTTCCCTGACTGTATTGAGTCAATCAATCGGATTTTGATTCTGGAGTCCCAGGATCAAGGACTGCATCAGGCTCCCAGCTTCATGGGGAGTCTGCTTCTCCCTCTAACCTTCTCCCCTCTCATGCTTTCTCTCTCTCACTCTCTCTCTCTCTCTCTCAAATAAATAAATAAAAATCTTTTAAAAATCTGATTTTAACAGACCATAAGCTTGTTCTTGCTGGTCTTTGGAAGATTAGGCATTAGCCCTTTGGAGAAAGTTCTGAATGGCTGCTCCACGAAGGGGTGAACTGTGTCCCCAAAGTCTCTTTTTGCTGCCTTCTAATCACAGATGCTGAGACAAATCCTCCCAGGTGCGGGTTTCTCAAAGCACTTAATGCTTTGGCTTTGAAGTTCCTCACTTGACAGTTCTGCTTTAATCAGTTTGTGACAAAACAGACAATTGGTGATGGATGCAAAGTGCACTGATAAAGTTAATATCAGGGAACAATGTTTTGAGTGTCAAGCATGTGCATGTGTGTGCACACACATATCCATGTGCTAAGCATTATGGTACATGTCTGACAAGAACTAAAACATCAAAATGTCAGGATACCCCATTAGCTGATATTTTTATTATTCCTACATCCTAAGCTATGAAAAACAGGGTCAGAGAATAAGAAGTGGCAAAAAGAATCAAGATTTGAGGCAGTTCGATTGCACAGCCAGCCTTGATCAATAGGCATGTACACCTGTGTCTTGTTTCAGCTCTGTGTAACCTTGCCATAACCTTGGATAAGCCATTCATCTCTCAAGTTCAGGTTCTTGGTCCAAAGAGGGAAGGGGCACAGGTTGAGTACCTCCAGTGGGACTTCCTGGCAGGCTTGTTCATCCAAGCATTCCTGTTTCAGTTTGAGTAATTGAATCCAGTCTTTGTTTTACCGAAGGCCAAGCTTGTCCAGTGTGTCCATGCCACCAGCCAACAGCATTTGTCCATGCCATGTAACAACTGAGCAACATTTATAGGAATGGGGGGAGGAAAAGATGTCCACAGGTGTTGACAGATGTTCTGCATGGAGGGTCAGGAGCTGGGGCCATCACCTCTGTTTCTAGTGGCCTTCTCTGTCGAGTTAAAATAAATGGCAATTATTTGCAACGACAGGGATGAAAGTAGAGGGTATTATGCCAAGTGAAATAAGTCAGTCAGAGAAAGACAATTATCATATAATCTCACTCATATGTGGAGTTTAAGAAAAAAAAAACAGAATCATGGGGGAATAAAGGGAAAAAATAAAACAAGATGAAGTCAAAGAGGGAGACAAACCAGAAGAGACTTTAAAAAAAAAAGGATTTTTATTTACTTATTTGACAAACAGAGATCACAAGTAGGCAGAGAGGCAGGAAGAGAGAGAGAGGATGAAGCAGACTCCCCACGGAGCAGAGAGCCTGATGTGGGGCTTGATCCCAGGACCCTGATATCATAACCTGAGTTGAAGGCAGAGGCTTTAACCCACTGAGCCAGCCAGGTACCCCTCAGAAGAGACTCTTAATCACAGTAAACAAACTGAGGGTTCTTGGAGGGGAGGGGGATGGGTGGATGGGGTAACTGGGTGATGGACATTAAGGAAGTTATGTGATACAGTGAGCACTGGGTGTTATAAAAGACTGATGAATCACTAATCTGTATGTCTGAAACTAGTATTATATGTTAATTAATTGTATTTAGATTAAATATTCTTTAAAAATAATTTTAAAATAAAATAAATAACAATCAAATAATGATCAGAGTTATCCATCAGGGAGTATCAGATCTAGATGTCAGTTAAATTGAAGGGGCTTGCCGAAGTTTAGGAGAGTCACGCTAGGTCATTTTCCTGTGTGGGTAAGTCTTTAGGGGCAGTTCCAAAGACAAAGAATATTAATATTTCTCCTTCCCCCATTCCTCCTAGAGCCAAAGATGTTTCCTCCACTCACCCACTGGCCCTGTGTGTAGGTGTTGCTTTCTCTCTACCAATCAAAAAATCAGTGAGTAACTAGAACTTCACCTTTTCCAATATCCCCCTACCCCCGACCTTTTGTCTTTAATGGCCATGGGCAACAGGGACAAAGACATTTTTTAAAAACTTACAGAGATCTATTATGCTCTACTACCTTGGCCCGCATGGGCCATTGCAAAGGGATTCTGTGAACCGTGTACTCAGATGAATGGTCATTATCTTCAAAAAGACAGGGGCAGTGATAGACACAGGAATCAAAAAACTAAGAGTTAATGGACCATCAGAATAATGAAGTACCAACACATTTTTGTCCTTGGCTTGAATCCTCAAGGTCCAGTGTCTCACAGAATTTTCATTTTGGTCTCATCTGACTCACTTGTCCACCCCTGGGCCAGTTGGCAGTTATACTGAGAACTGGAAATTTTCCTTAGAAGAGAGAAAGAGTATTTGTCAGGTAAAGCAAGGAAATGTCCATTATAGGAAGTTAGGCCTTTTGTCATGGTACTCCATTAGCACCCTCCTGACTGTTAAAGAAAAAAAAAAATTGTGACACCCATTAAAGACAGTAAGGAAGATTTTATTCAAGGGATGCTACTACGATTGGATTTTATTTTATAGTATGGGAGAGAAATCTGGCTCAGCTCAGACAAATGGAGATTTACAGCTAAAGAGCATGGTGGGGGTCACTGAATGTAAAATTAAGATGGAACATCAAGGGTAAGGATGAAGGGATTCTGGCTAAACCATCTGGACAGTAGTATTGTTGAAGGAAGGCTAGGGTCATAAACTATTGAGATCAGGGGATAAGGAATTTTTTAAAAGACTTATTAATACATTTTAGAGAGAGGGAGCAGGCGTAGGGGTAGAGGGAGAGGGAAAGAGAATTTTAATCAGTCTCTTCACTGAGCATAGACCCTGACGTGAGGCTTAATCTCAGAACCGTGACATCATGACCAGAGCAGAAACCAAGAGTCAAACGTTCAACCAGCTGCATCAACCAGGTGCCCTGGCAATAAGGGATTTGATCAGATATTAAGCGTTATAGATACTGAAGAACCTGGGTGGCTTAGTTGGTTAAATCTCTGGCTTTGGCTTAGGTCATGATCTGATCCCAGGATCAAGCCTGGCATTGGGCTTGCTGCTCAGTGGGGAGTCTGGTTCTCTCTCTCCCTCTGCTATTCCCCCTGCTCAGGCTCTCTCTCTGTCAAAATAAATAAATCTTTAAAAAAAAAAAAAGAGTGGTAAGATACCAGGGGTGAGAGATAAGGAATTTGATCAGATATCAAGAGTAGGATAGGAGATTGCTGAAAAATGACTAAGCAGATTTCTTGCTAAAACTGGGCTCAGTGGGTGGAGCCTGAGGTCAAGGCTGGACAGAAAGAGGACTCAGAGGAACTTGACTCCAGTCTGGTCAAGGAGAAAATCTTCATCATCCATGACCATTGTATTTTCTGCAGTCACACATTTTACTAATTCTTTTATCAGACATTCAGTGAACGAGAAACATGAACACAGGAGCAATAATATAACAAATGTTAGCGCTCTAGCAGAGACAAAGGCAGTGTAGGAATCCACCTCATCAGATTTAGAATATGCATGACTCCATGACTGAAACACTACCACTGCTTGACTGTTGAGATTAAGATGTAGTACAGAGGATCAGAGGGAAGGAAGGGAAATCTGAATGGGAGTCATCAGAAAGGGAGACAAACCATGAGGCACCTTTAACTATAGGAAACAAAGTGAAAGATGCTCGTGGGAAGGGAAGTGGGAGATATGGAGTAACTGGGTGATAGGCATTAAGGAGGACACGTGATATGATGAGCACCAAGGGTTATCCACAACTGATGAATTTGAAATCCTCCTCAGACTTCAGCCTCGAGGATTTCTCCAGTCCTTGCTCTCCCACTGTCTTGGTGGGGATCCGCCATGAGTGTTGAACACAGGAATGAATGAATAATATCTACCCCAGATCGCTGGGGCTTTGTCTTGTTTTTCTGAGGTTGGAAAGGCTTGGGAGAGACCCCCTGTATGCAGATACAGAGCTGCATGCAATTGCTTAGATAAACGTGTTCCCCACTTACTTGCTTGTGCATTGAACATTTCGCCCTTAACCTGTGGCTTGAGCAGTTAGGAGGTGACAGTCTGGAGGTGAATCAGAAGATGGCTGAATCCACATGGTGGTGGTCTGGGTTTGGGAGATTTAAATGAAAGACCCAAATTCTTCCAGTGGGGAGTGGTAAACATTTTATCGATGGGAGATGGAAAATAAATGGTCTGGTTAACCTTTCCCTCCCCCTCAAAACCCATTATTTGAAAAAACAAAAAGGGAAGTGAAGGGAGAAATCCTCCCACTCCCATCCCCACTCATCTCCATACCCACCTCCTCTTCCAAGAACCTAACAGACAAGGTGCCAAGAAGTGTTAGATACCAGCAGTGGTCTGAGATCTCATTCAAGGATCATGGTGAAAGGCATTCAAAGACATTTTGGGGGCACAGGGATCCAATTAAGGGGGACAAGTTTAAGGTTTGCAGGCAAACTTTAAACCAATAAAAATTAATGGCAGTAGAGAAGATGAGCTTTGGGAACTATAGCTTAATGGATACAATGTGTAAAAAGCTTCAGTGAGTCATGGTGGGAAGAGGCCATGAGGGCAGCAAATACAGTCTTAGATGATGTTATTAATAGCACTACAGGCTCTAGATTTCCTGTGGTGGTGTTCTTGGCAAGACCAGCCCGGCCAAAGTGGATACTCACAACCTGGAACAGAGGGTCTTGGAGATCCCAGCACGTGAGGCATGATGAGAGGGTAAAATGATAGGAGGTGTCCTTTGGAAGGACTGTCTCCTTGACTTTAAAAGGGAGAACCCAAATCTGTAGGTGAAGTCCTTTTGGCTACAAAGAGGGCCGAGGACTCCTAAGGTCAAGGTCTCCTCGTCACTTGCAAAGATGTTGAAGAACATATTCAGACATTTCAAAGATGTCCTCATGTCCATCGGTTCCCACTCTGGAATTCTATCAATAAGGTGAGAGTTCCTCTAGTTGAAAAAGAGATCTAAAAAGACGTCCCTTTCTCATGTAATTTCTGTAACTTCCAGAACACACCCACCTCCCCCTTCCAGCTCTGTAATGAAGCGACAGCTGGTGCCAATTTGTGGAACTCCTTAAAGGCTATTCTCCCTTCCATAGCCCCGGACCAAGTTCCCATGCTCCCTCACCTGATTTCCTGCACTCACCTCCCACCTGGTGTGTTCACACCTGCAAGTGCCTTTTACCAACCCCTTTGCCAAAAGGCAGCCAGAGTGACCTTTCAAAGACCTATCAGTTCCTGGCATTTGTCTCCATAGAAATCTGCACTGATCTTCTAACAAATTCTCAGTCCTCCAAAGGCACCCATAATCCTCCCATCAGTCTCTTCATACCCCTCCAACTGACTGATGCCTGTTCTGCCCCATCTCTCTGCCCTTCAACCACACTGCCTCCCTCTTCCTGTGGAGACCCCTCATGGTGCCTGCCTCCAAGCACAGGTGATTCCCATTGATGGGAAGACCCTCTTCCTCTCCCCCATCTCCCCACTCCAGTTACTCCCACTTATTCGTGAGCCCACAAGCCCCATGGTACACACTCTCCATGCAGCCTGCTCTCTCTTTTCAAGCACTGGCCTCCGTTTCTAGCTGTGGTTGTGTCATGGATGTCCCTCCCCAGCCAGCCTCCAAGCTCTCCTTCCCTTTAGCTCCAACACCTGACACAGTGCCTGGCACGTAGTAGGCCCTGGCTAGCTTCTAAGAGCCTCACTGAGGGACTGAAAGCATTTTAAAAACGTCACCACGTAGGCTCCAAACTGTAGGCAGAAAAAGCTTTGCCTGCATTGACATTTTAGAGACGTATTCGTCAAGTTGGATGTGTTCACTGACTTTACCTTATAAAATTAAAAAAAAAAAAACAAAGGACCCCTGTATCGCTTCGCATCAAACGAAGGCACGTGTATACTATTAGACCATGTTATGAGCTTAATGGAAGGAGACAAGATGTTTTTCTCTAAGAAAATGTATAAGACTGTTGAGGTCAAGTGGGAGGAAACAGTCCGTTTGTTGGAGCATTGCTAACTTACTCTCTCACAGCCACTAATAAAAATCTGACACAGGGTGAGTCAGAATTGTCTGTCAGAGATGAGTTAGATCTGGCTCATGTTTCTAGAGACATGAAAGCCAGGAACGAAGAAGGAGGCTTTGAAAGCCTGGGTTGAGGAGGCGGTGTGGTTCACTGCGATGAGCTAAGTGTCTAGGGCCACCGGCAGACATGCGGGCCTGTGTCCTTCCTTTGTTCTGGGGTCCCTCTTGCACCATGTGGTGAGGCTGGTGGCTGGGAGCAGCTCAGGACAGGACCCGGTGGCATCTTACCTCTCCCACCCTCATGTGGGCTCCAGTGGGCTCCAGTAGGTCCCAGGGGACAGCCTGCCTTCCTTGCAAAGCCCAGTAGCACTGGGAGCAGAAACTGGGACCAAAGAGTGAGCACCCTGTTTGACAAGCTGGACCAGCCACCTCTTCTTCAGATGCAGGGGGAGCCCTGGCATGCTGACTCCTCCCTTCTCCCTTTCCCCTTTCCTCTCTTCCTCTCTCTTCCCTTCCCCTCTCTCCTTCCCTGGTGGTGCCCTTTCCCAATGCCCACTTCATCCCTTTTCCTTTCTACATGGCTGTCTTCTAGAGTTTCTTCTCTTTGCTCCCCATTACTTCCCTTCATCCGAATCTCCTCTTTGGTCCCTTTGTCCCTGCTCTCTGCTCCTCCTCCCCTTCCCTGGCCCCTGTTCTGCTCCATCCTGACTGCAGGCAGAGGTGGACTAACATGCTCACTTGCTAGCTCAGCCACCCTCCAGAGAAGTCACTCTTCGGTGGCCACCTTCCTGACCCCCTGGTCCCTTCTCCACTTGTTCACATATTGCTCTGAAGTCTGAGGACAGAGCGGGGCTGCCACAGAATCAGGCCAGAGGAGAAACCAAACCATGTGCCACACTGTCCCCAAGCCCTGCTGCTCTGAGAGCTTTTGGAGTCCTCAACAGGGTTAGGATTTAGGGGCTTCTTCAGAACCGGGAGTGAAAACAACCATAGGGCAAATGAAAAGCTATGGCCCCCACACAAAAATAATAATCTCAAATGAAAACTATGTTAACTCTGAAGCCCCAAAGTCGAAGAATTGCCTTGAATCTGTCACAAGAAAGCACCCAAGGCCTCACTCTCTGGGTTCTGGGTGCCCTGGGAATGGCAGGAGGCTCTGACATGCGCGTGGGTGTGCCAAAAACGGGGGCTAGCCTGCCCGCTGGCGGGTGGGGGGTACCTCCTGCAGCGCTGTCCCAGGCCGGACCCCTTGCGGACAGGGTGTGGCGCGGTGTCCGGGGTTGTCCCAGTGCCCTGGGGTTCGCGGGAGCCTAGGCCCGGACACCCCCGACCCCCGCTAGTGGCCCTCGTTTTCTGCTCCAGGTGAGGGCGCGGCGAGGTGTCACTTTACCTGTGAGCAGAGGGTTCTCCTGAGAAGCCATGGGGCGGGGAGGGGCAGCAGGCAGCAGGAACAGGACAGAGCTGCCTGGGGGGCTGGGCTGGAGCGCAGTAGAGCACAGGCAGCGGCGAGTCCGGTGGGTCCTGCAGTCCCGACTGGGCCACAGCACAACACCCTGGCGCTGCGCGCCCCTCCTCCGCCAGCCCCTCCTGGTCCTCCCAGAGTCTCTGCCAAGTCCTCCGTGAGCTCACTTCCCGTCTTGGCAATTAGCAAAGCCCCTTCTCTGGGCCGCCCCTGACCCGCCCCCGCCCACCTCCCTCCTGAGTCCTCCGTGAGCTCACTTCCTGCTTTGGGAATTAGAAAAAGCCCCTTCTCTGCGCCGCCCCCGCCACCATCCCTCCTGAGGCTGGGCCTGGGCTGGGTTGCAGGGCTAAGCCCTTGCGGTGTGCGAGCCTTGCCAGCGCTGGCGCGCTGGGCAGCCTCCTAGCCTGGCTCCCTGAGCGGGTGTCTGCCCGCGGCCTGGCTGCAAAAGATCATCAGTCCTAACGCCAGCTGCACTCTTGGGTCAGTTTGCTGGCTTCCAGATTGCGCCCAAAGCCAGGAACCAGCTTCCCCAGCACAGGCCTGGGCTGAGATGCCTGCCCTGGATGTGTCTGAGCAGTCTCCTTGTCTCCAGGCAGGGATGGCACTTTGACCTGGATGTTTGGGTTTCTTGTTTGTTTTTTTGGTCATTGGTTATTACATGACCTCCAGGGTAGGTGCTCCACAAAGGGAGTGCAAACAGGTCACCTGATATATAAGCATATGGCCATTCTAGAAAAATAGCTTGGGGTTCCCTCGGAAACGCGGCATTGGTCCTTGCACCATGGTTTAATAGAAAAGGGATTATGCACCAAGTTACTTAAGTGAGCATAGGTTGAAATTGTTTACTGAGAGTAAATATGTAAAATAGTTATATTTTAACTAAATCTATCATCAATCATAAATCTATTACACGAAGGTTACAGGCAATTTAAATGCAAGAGAACTCTCTTCAGGGTTTTAAATAATCCGTGTCTGTCTTGGCACATGAGAATGCAAAGATAGGAAATGGTTTGTAAAAGATCATATAATAGCTTTTACTATATGGTATCAGCAATTTTTCATAAAGGAGCGGCCTCCAGCTAAAAACTCAGCTTTGAAAAATGCAGAAAAGCAGCAAACGTTTCTATGGTTTGTGTCTCCATATTCCTTTATGGCCAGTTTGAACAAATCCACATGCTTTGATTCAAAGGTAATAAATTCCTCTTATTTGGAAAAATGATGTTTATTTTTGTTCTCTCACCCTTCGCAGGTGGTTTCATTTTAGCACACTTCAGAGTTATAATTTCATGCTTATTAAAAACATTTATTATGATCTACATAGATGAATGAAACTTTTATTAAATTATTTGACATAAAATCTGTTATTTTAAAAAATGTATTTCCTTTGAAGGGTTATTTTAGAGCGTTCAGAGAGGATCTAGGAGTGTGGTATTATGCAGTTTTTAAGTAGGTATGAAATGGTTATTTATATGATTGTTTCTTTAAGGCTTATGTATATTGTCCATTATATGCTATAAAATATTTTGAAAGTAAATTTAAGGAATGTTTTACATAGTTTATTTTTTGGAAAAAATTATTGAAATGACTTATGAAAGTCAGTATACTCTCAACATTAATTTATTCTGAAATTTACCAATTGTCTATTGAACCTATTATATGGCAGATATTACTTCAGACTACACTGGTAAATGAAATACTTGGCTTTGTAGAACTTTTATTTTATTTTATTTTTTTTAAATATTTTATTTATTTATTTGACAGAGAGAGAGATCACAAGTAGGCAGAGAGGCAGGCAGAGAGAGAGAGAGAGAGGAGGAAGCAGGCTCCCTGCTGAGCAGAGAGCCCCATGCGGGACTCGATCCCAGGACCCTGAGCTCATGACCTGAGCCGAAGGCAGCGGCCTAACCCACTGAGCCACCCAGGCGCCCTAGAACTTTTATTTTAATGGGTGAGACAATTAAAAGCTATAAACCTTAATAAAAATTGCATAGTGCATTCAAAAATGATGAGTACAATGGGGAAAAAGAAAAATTCGATCAGGGTGAGAAAAATCAAGGTTGCTAGGCAGGGGATGGGGAGCTAAAAGTTTCAATAGGAAGATCAGGGTAGTTACAATGAAGCTGACAATTGAACAAAGGTATGGACAGGTGATGAATTTGCCCAGAACTATCAGCAATAAGGTCACTCCAGACAAAGGAATTGGCTATCTTGAAGGCCATAAGGTTGGATCATGCCTGGCATATCTGAGGAATAGCAAGGAGGCCACTGTGAGTGACTGAAGAGTAGCAGGGAAAGAGGTCACCGAGGTTAAATGAGTGGCTAGATCATGTGAAAGCTTAGAAGTCATTGTAAAACTCTGGCTTTTATATTTGGAAACTTACTGTGTGATAGAATTTCTGCTAATAACTGAGAGTTCAAATGTCCATAAAATTTCAAGGATTCTTATTCTAGTAAGACAGAATAAAGAAAAAGAGTTCATATTTTCACATGGTGTAACAAATGCTCGGAGATCCAAGTGTAGGAAGCTATGGGAGCACAGATGAAGGCACTAAAATCACACCAAAATATTTGATGACTGTGACTATATATACATTTGTATTTTCTAGATTTTTTATAGTCATGGAATCACACAGTATATACTATTCATTGCCTGGCTTTTCTTTTCTCAGCATCATTACTTTGAGAATCTCCAATTGTAAATAGTTCATTTTGATGTTGAATAGTAATCTCTTTAATGAATAGATCATAATCTGTCTTTTCTCTATTGATGGACATTGATGAACAACATTTCCACTGTTTTCAATTCTAAAAGCTGCTATGAAATTCACATACAAGTCCTTGTATGAACATAGGGTATGTTTCTCTTGGTTAAATGCCTAGAAGTAAAATGGCTATTTGTGTAACTGCAACATATTTTGCATTTAAAAAAATTTTCAAACTATTTTCCAAAGTGGTGGTATCATGATATATGCCAACAACAATTTAGATTTTTTGTTGCTTCTCATTCTAGCTCAGACCAAGTACAATTAGCCTTTATAATTTTAGCCATTCTAATAGATATGTAAGCATGCCTCATTAGGATTTTAATTTGTATTTCTTTAATGTCTAAATGTTGAGAAATTTGTCATGTGCTTATAAGCCATCCATATCCTTTTGGTGACATGTCTCTTCCATTATTTCCTTCACATGTAAAATTGGATACTCTGTTTGGTTATTAGTAAGGTTTTTTATTTTTTTTTCATTTTTTAATAATCAGAGTAGATGTCCATTATCAGATATAGTATTTGCAAATCCCTTCTCCATCTTTACGGTTTCTCAATGGAGCTTTGATAGCTGTGTCTTTCAAGAAATATGCTACTTCTTTCCTGGTACACGGAGGTATGACTAGGACATTATCAATGTTGACCTTTGCAAACAAAATCATGGCTTAAGATATATGTAGTCTGCAGTTGTTGGGAGTGTTCACCATCCTTGCCTCTAACTCACCTCTCACTGCCCACACATTCAGATATAGGGGAATATTGATTGACAAAATATTAATTGCCAAATACCACTAGTTGGAGAATAAGAAAAATGCAGGCACCTGATTATATAATATTACTTAAATAAAATATGTTTTTATAAGTGCTATTGGAAGTAAATTCCTCAATACTTTAATCACACAGAATGATGGAATCCTCGATTTTTTTTCTTGTATTTACTAAGAAAATGATCATGCCTCAAGTATATTAAAATGGAATAGGGAAAATTAAAAATTGTTTTAAGTTGATTTGCGTGTGTTGTGCGTATGTGAGAGAGAAAGTGAGAGAAAAAGAGAAAGAGAGAAAAAGAGAACGGGAAAGACAGAGAGGTGGCTGCAGTGAATTGATGAGTTGCAGGATAGATTTTAAAGTTTTGTCTTTTGCTTTCTACATTCCCTTTTCCTTAGGTTCAAGAGAACAATCAGTAGTATCTCAGATGCCTGCTGCTAACATCAGCAGAAAGAGTTAGAGGTTCCCAGAAAATTAAAGATGAGATATAGTTTTCCTGACATAAGAAAAGTCATTTTTTGTCCCCAGCTATTTTCAATGATCTATACCCCACCTGTGTACTTGCCCAAGCACACTTCTTCCAAAACTTCCTGGGAGGTTCTTACAAAGAAATGCAAAAACCTCACTAGTTAAGGATTTTGAGGGAACAAGGCAATGGGAAAACTAACAGTCACCACCAGACCAGGAAATAGCCTAAGCTATTGAGACAATAAATCAGTGGTAAAACTCCTAGTGCTATTTCAAAAGTAATCAAGGCCTTGCATTCCTTGTCCCAGAAAATGAGTCCAAGACCCCATCTACTTTATATCTGCTCTTGAAGCCTGCA
This sequence comes from Mustela nivalis, assembly GCF_964662115.1. Lineage (NCBI taxonomy): Eukaryota > Metazoa > Chordata > Mammalia > Carnivora > Mustelidae > Mustela > Mustela nivalis. The sequence continues at coordinate 187,932 of NW_028135773.1, read as the reverse complement.
GAGTCCCTTTCCCTTGTCCAACAGTTACCTCTGCTTTATTCTAACGTTGAAGTTTCTGCCCTCGGTGGAATACAAGCTTCATTCAGGTGAACATGCAATACATATTGCACAAATACATATGTGGATGTGCATGCATCCACAACCTTATGACCAACCATACACGGGATAATAAAACTCTCCCTTCTGAGTATTCATCTTAAATACGAAATAAAAATCTCTCTCTCCTGTTCAAACAGTCAAGGCCTTGGAACTTATTCCCTGTGATCTCCTTGTATGTTGTAAACAAAGATTCCTTTGTTTGACAACTCCACCTGTTTCTGTGATTCACCAAGGACTGACCTCAGTTAGTTCAGTTACTGTAATGGCTTTCACTACTCTGATTCTACCTCTGCAAGTCTCCAAATTTAACTATTTTTTCCTCCCAATTCCGCATATTCTTGGCTTTAAACAGCAACTCTGAAGAGATGATTTGCTTGTTTAAAAAAAAAAATCAAGAAAAGGGAGTAGTAGTAAACATTGTAACTTTGAACTTCCTGCCCTAAGGGGCTCTCCTGTTGTTTCTCTTTGACTTCCTGGACTGAAATGATAGAAATTTGGCAATACATCACTCCCCAATCCAGATAACTGACAGAACAGTTTAGACTCTTAGAAAAATATTAGTTTAAAAGATCACATAATTAAATACTTAAGCATGTAGTGTAATGTAGTGGTTTTCAAGAAATATATTTTGGTCATCTGAATATTTAGTTTTCAACCATGGCTACTGACTCACAGCTCCTAAAACTCTTGGAATTTTTTGTGATAAGGGTGAGAGAGGTGTGTTTTGTTATGTTAATAAAGTGACCTTCAGACCTCACTCAAGGCAAGGGCTGTTTGCCTTAAGGACCAACCACTTGGTGAAAGCCTTCATAACTTTTTGCCCAACATGCCTCCCCTTCCTCCCAATTCAGGATTATCTGGGGAGGGAAGAGGAGCTGGAGATTAGATCAGCAAATGACAATGATTTAGTCAGTCATGACTATGTCACGAAGCTTCCACAGAAAACCTGAAAGGACTGGGTTCAGAAAGCTTTTAGTTTGTTAAATGTATGAAAAGGCAGGAAGAGTGGCAGTCTTCCAGAAGGTAATAGAAGCTCTGTGCCCATTCTCCATACCTTGCCCTGTGCACTTCTTTATCTATCTATTGACTTAAATCTTCTATTATATCTTTTAATAAGCTGGCAAACATAAAGTAAGTATTTTTCTGAGTTTTGTGAGTCCCTGTAACAAATTAAAAGAACGTAAGAAGTAGGCCACTGGGACCTCCAACCTGTAGTTGCTCAGTCACAAGCACAGGTAATAACCTAGGGCCTACAGTGAGACTGGCATCTGAGGTGGGGTTGGAGATAGTCTTGGAGGACTGATCCCTTAACTGATAAAATCTTACACTATGTTCAGGTAGATAGTGTCAGAATTTAGTTGAATTCTTGGAGATCCTGCTGTTTTCTGAAAATTATTTGGCATTGTTGGTATGATGTCCTAAAACCCAAAAAGATATAGCTACCTCAAAATAAGAATAAGGTTGACAGCTTATATATAATAAGTGAGTATATCAGGGATTTAAAATATACCCAATAAATAATGTAAGGAAATAAGGAAAGATTTTGAAATAAAAACAAGAATAAGAACCTAGTGGTGCTAATAGATTAAATATATGTAATCTAGTTGAATTAAGAATACAATGGATAGAATACGTAATGGATCCAATAGAGATAAGAAGTCACTTAAGGATATAGTCATCTGGATACCAGCAAAGCCTTAAAATTATCAATATAAAAGAGGTGTAAGATGTAGGTGATGTGTGTGGAACAAAAGCTAGAGAAAAAATTAGATTTCCTTACTACTCATAGCCTGTTGACAAGTCCTTGAAGTTCCTCTGGGGACTCAGCTGCTTCCATGTGGACACATCCACTCAGGGCAAAAAGCATTCTTAGTCCACCCCCCAGGATACTGAAAATCTACTTTCACATGTAAAAATTACTTTGGAAACTTCTTTATCTCTACTCCCCACCCCTGCCCTCAAGATATACATTGGCAATCATCTCCCAAGCATATACCCACTGATACACATCAGAAGAGTCTCTTCCCTGAGTTTTTACCAAATAGTAATAAATGACCTTTCCCTAACAATAGCTAGCCCCCTAGAGGTCCTGGAAACCTTGTTTATAAAATACCTTGGAGGCTTGTGCTATCCCTCAGCTCCTCCCAAATTGAAAGTATATAATCAGCCACTCTTCATGACCCTCTCTCTCTACTCCAAATAAATAAATAAATATTTTTTTAAATAAAATAAAATAAATGACTTTTTTTAAATGAAAGAAGAAAAAGGAAGGAAATATTTGAATATTAATGTACATCTATTTCTCAAGCATAAAATAGTCAAGACACTGGATTAAAACTTACATACAAGAAAAGAAAGAAAATATTCATAACTATAGTTGACACTATGAATCCCAAACTAGGGCATACATACCAAAGACAAAAAAAACACAAAATCATAAGTGTTAGAGAGAAAAAAAAAATAATTCATTAATAAAGAAACAAGAATCAGACTGACAGAAATTTTTTAAATAACATCAGATATAAAAAAGAATGAGGTAATAGCTTTATTATCTTGAAAAAAATAATCACAAATGTAAACATTTAGATCCTTATAAAATGTCATTGGAATAGGAAGGCATAATAAAAAAAAATATTTTCAGGAATACAGACCACAGATAATTTTCCTTAATTTGTGTAGGCAGCACTTAAATACTAATATTATTTTAACAGTTAAAATGTACTCTATGACCTATGGGGTGGGGGAAAAGAGGATGACCAAGTCATCTTGAAATAATTCAGTTTTATGAAAAAAGTAAAAAGATCGAAAAAAAGACTTGAAGAAAAGAGAGATAAAACATATGCATAATAAAAATAAATAAATAAATAAACAACTGGAGTGCCTGGGTGACTTAGTCGGTTCAAGTGTCTGCCTTCAGCTCAGGTGATGATCCCAGGGTCCTGGTATTGAGCCTGCATCAGGCTCCCTGCTCAGTGGAGAGTCTGCTTCTCCCTCCCATTGAGAAAAAAAATTTGACTTATTTATTTGAGAGAGATAATCTCTAAATTTTACTTATTTATTTGAGAGAGAGTGAGAAAAGAAAAACATGCACACAGCAGGGGGAATAACAGAGGGAGAGGGAGAAGCACCCCACTGAGCAGGGAACCCCCTGTGGGGCTCTATCCCAGGACCCGGGTATTATGACCTGAGCTATAGGTAGACACTTAACTGACTGAACCACTCAGATACCCCAATGAATACAATCTTTAAAAATAATAATAATAATAATAAATAATATTTCAGATAGTATGATTTTTTTAATGTAAGACTTGGTATAAAAACAGGATGACATACTTGTCTAATTATAGCAAAAGACTTTGATAAGTTTAGATGCAGTAGTACATAAAAAATTTAACTTCTTTCATTAACTGATAATTTAATTAGATTAAATTAAGAGACATCAAAATTTAGAGAATCTAATAGTCCTGATCTATTAATAAATGTAGCCATCCTGACCCCAAAACCATAGTCTTCAGTAAGTATATAAGCATAAGTTGAACATTTACACAAACAGGCCATTATTTAGGTCAGAAGTATATGCCAATAAATTCCTAGAGTTAAATATCAGGTTATATTTTTCAAGAATGAGGCAATAAAATTAGAAAAAAATGACCAAAATATTAAATTCATATAATTGGAAGTTAACTTCATACCTAAAATGAAATAATACAGCTAATTCAGAAATTTTAAGAATTACAGTACTTTGGTAATATCAACTCTCAAAATGAGTAACGGACAGGTGGGGCTAGGGAGGAAGAGATCCATAGGGAACTTTGTGAACAGGCTCTCAGAAATCCCCAAAATGTGGTGTGGGAAAACCAGAGTAAAGTGATAAATTGGGCCACCCTACCCCAGGGAAGAGCACCCTGATCTAGGCCTGTGGGATGGAGGACCACCCTGCCCTAGGTGTATGGGGTGGGTCATGTGGGGTGGGTGTCTCTATGAAAAACACCTGTAACCAAAAAAGAATAATCAGACCCTAAAAAGGAGGTAAGCCATTGCAGCAGTTATTGATAGAGATGTTAAAAGGATTAAAGTTGCCTGGTTACCTTTTTATAAAAAATAAACCCTGAAGGCACTCATTGTTAACTGTGTGGGGACCCCTCTTAGTTGTGAGAGCTTTTTCTATATATTCACTTGATAAACTTCTGTCACTTACTCACTCTCCATTGCCCACGAGATTCCTTCTTTGACTCCAAGAGACAAGAACCTAGCTCTCCCACATCATTCCCTAGAGTTAAGTATCAGGCTATATTTTCCAATGATAAGGCAATAAAACTAGAATAGAATGACCAAAATATTAAGTCCATGTAATCCTGGAAGTTAACTTTATACCTAAAAAGAAATAATACAGCTAATTCAGAAATATTTAGAATTACTGTACTATGGTAATATCATTTGTGAAACAAGTGACAATAATTAAAGGTATGAAGGAAATCTAAAGGTTTAATTGTATTAATTCAAAAGAAAAACAAAACAATACAACAAAAACACCAAAGCATAAAACAACAAATCAAAACAAAAAGAATATAAAGGCAAAACCTAAGAACAACAGCAGTAATAACAAAATCTTATAGAAACAAACAAATTTTTGGAATAGATTAATAAGAAAGATTTGACCAATGAGTACTGGTCAGAAATACTCAGAGATGATGAAGATAAAATAAAATACTAAATGAAATGTATAAAAACTAAATTATAGACCTAAGAGACTGATTAAAAATGCTTCTAGAAAAGGAGTCTAATTTGAAGACAATAAAATTAATAGCACCATAGAGAAAACTGTATTTGTGACATAGGGGATCAATTAGAGATGATAAAGTATTTCCTTAAATATCAAAGATAACAATTAGACTCAATGGCTCAGTCAGCTAAGCCTCTGCCTTCACCTCAGATCATGATCCCAAGGCCCTGAGACTGAGCTTGACTCCCTGCTTGGTGGGGAACATGCTTCTTCTTTTCCCTCTCCCTCTGCAGCTTCCCCTGCTGGCACTTGTTCTCTCTCTCTCTCTCTCAATAAATAAAATATTAAAAGTTAAAAAAATTAAGAAATAAGCATCAAAGATTAATCCATAACGTAAAAATATTTATTAAAGTGATTAATTAATTTATATTAAAATTAAATATTTCCTTGCAATTAAGTGCAGTGTGGAGAAAAAGTTAATAGACAACTGACATAGGAATGAACAATACTTAAAATATTTAAAACTGACAAGGAATTATTAGATTTAGACTCCATGATGATCTCTATGTATGTGCATTTAAAACACCTTAAAATACTTTGTAGGAATGTGCTACAGGAAATTAAAGAGGGAGGGAGATAAAGGGGGAAAAAATAGCTCAACTTGAAATGACTAGTTGGTTGCCACTGTGTTTTATTTACATTTTCCACCACTTTTTTGGTCAATGAAATTATTTTACATGTATCTATTATTATCTTGTAGGACATGTTACACTAATATCATTATTAATGAAGTTGAGAATAAGAATATGATGCCTCATTTCATCATAATTGTTAAAAATGATCCCTCAGCTGGTAAATGCAGGAAGCCAGAAACGGAAATAATAATTAGCACCAGTTCAAAAGCTTGTCCACCTGGAACCTGTAAGAAAATCCAACTAGATCCTGAAAATAATGAGTGATCTGAGGAAACTGGACAGGGATATAGATTTCCAGATGCTTTTTACTTATAATGGCAATAGCAACTTAGACAAGGTAATGGAAAAAAATCTATTAATTGGCAGTTGGAAAATTATTAAAAAATATAAACCATAAGCCAATGAGCTTGGGAAAATTATGAAGAATCTACATAAACATAAAAAGAAACAATATATATTTGCCAAGGAACATTCACATTTTAAAAAATAAGTTGAAAGGGGAACAATATGCCATAATACATGTATCAATGTTTTTCATGGAAGTTTAGTATAAAAAATAAACATTTTAAATAATTTATTTGGAAATTGATATCACATATCTGAAAAACTTGGAAGAAGAAATGGATAACCATGACTAAACAAATGTAGCAGAAAAATGATTTACAATAATAGATAAAAGCTATTCAAAAATGCAGTGAATATTGGCCAAAGCTTAGAAAAATCGATAAAATATAAAATGTAAAATGAATTCAGGAATGAAAAATAGAATCCCATTAAATCTAATTTGGAAAGAACTAATAATTTTTTTTTTGGCCTGAATCTGCTCTGCCTTTCATTAGGTGGGACACTGACCAAGCCCACTCAGCTCCTCTCTCATGCCCAGTAATAGAAAAGTCAGGGACATTAATTACTTCTGGGATGAATTTTAACCACTGTGGATAGGATGCAGAAGCCAGTGGGTTAAACAGATTCTTTCTTGTTTCAGGAAAAGAATTCTGAGATGTATTCTGTGCATTAGGATTGATGCTCAGTTGTCCACAATCATAATCCACTCAGTCTGAACTCATATATGTTTCTCCTGGACCACTTAGCTCTTCTCATTCTCTCCTCTTCCACGTGATCAAATTCCAAAATAATTATTTAGGTTGTGTATGCAAGTCCTGATTTTGAAGGGAAACTCAGTTACAGAAAGAGATGAGAATAAAGATACAGGAAAAAAAATGGTGCACTTGGGTGACTCAATTAGATAAGCATCTGACACTAGATTTCAGCTCAGGTTGTTATCTCAGGGCGATGAGATGAAGCCCCTACAGGCTCTGTGCTAGGCAAGGAGGTTGCTTAAGATTCTCTCTTCTTATCCCTTTCCTTCCCCCCCTCACCTCCCATGCTGTCTTTCTCTTAAATAATAAGCACTGCTGAACTATCTTAGATTCTGTACCTTCTCTCCAGCCATGAACCTATCACTGTCTCTAACTCTTGAAAACTTCATTAGACAAATTAATGTGGTGAAGGAAGCAATATGAGAAAGCCTATTAATCTGATGAGCATGGAACTGAACAAACCCTATAGATACTTTCCCTTTGGTTTCTAGCCTATCAATACCTACAGTGAGTCACATACACTCAAGATTATTGTTTTTATTGTATACTTCATATATTCATTAATTTTTGACTCATTATCATTTTGTTGAAGTGTTAAACTATGGTAATAAACAAACTTTTAAGTAACTTTTCTTCCTATGATACAAATATAACTTGCACTTGAGCTTTAGCTAATTTTATGTTCTAAAATTGCCAAAACAAAATGATCAAGGTTTCTAGATTATTTACTGTATTTTCTACTATATAATATTGTTCTATCTCTTCTGTATAAAGAAAATGAATGCTTGCGGCTCTTGGGTGGCTCAGTGCGTTAAAGCCTCTGCCTTCTGCTCAGGTCATGATCCCAGAGTCCTGGGATAGAGCCCCACATTAGGCTCTCTGCTCAGCAGGGACCCTGCTTCCCTTCCTTTCTCTCTGCCTGCCTCTCTGTCTACTTGTGATCTCTGTCTGTCAAATAAATAAACAAAATCTTTTAAAAAAAAGCAAATGAATGCTTGATAACTAAATGAATGCTTTACTGAACAAATTAAATATGGCAATAGCATTTTATTTTATCATGCTTTACATATTAAACTATAATATTATATCACTAGTCTACAAATAATCTACTCACATAGTGATTTGGAAGCTTTTAGCAAAGGAATTCTTCCTCCTGATTGTAGTATAAAAGCCACAGAAATATACAGAAGACTCCTAGGATAGAAAGTTAAATCCAGTTACCCGTGATGCCTTGAGTAGGACCTGACCTATGTATGCCCTGGGATGCACTAGTAACTGTTACATGTGATAGGATTATATTTAATATCTAGAGTTTCATTTACTTCACAAAGGAGATATAAATTTGAGAATAAAATATTTGATGAATCTATAAAGTCTATATCTATTTGTAACCAATGTGGTAGAATTAAGATGTTAATTTGAAAAAAAATTTCATTGAACACATACACATATTCAATTGTTTTTATATATATAAACAGCATTATTTATTTATGTAAATAAATGCATTGTCAGTAAAATCCATTTACTTATCAATCATAAGGGTAATTTTAAGTACTAAGAATAAGAAATATGTGAAAAGATAAGTGTTCAAAAGTGCAGTTTGTGGTAATTAATACAATATGATAGGCTCATAAAATAGATATATTACTTGAACTTAAAAGCTTCTATAATTAAGCGATGACCACTTGAAATTTGTAATTAGTCTTGCTGCAGTTTTTTTCTTGCACTTATTGCCCTTCCCCAGAAGTTCATTAAGAATTTCTGTGAATGTCATTATGTTTAATCTCATTCATAGATTCCACTGCTGCTCACAAAACAAAGCCAAAAAGAGAGGTAACTCTATGTGGCACTCCATCCACAAGCAATACATTCATAAATAATTAAAAAGCTCTCTACTTCATTTGTTACCCATTCAGCTGATAATTTAAATGAGTAACTGAGGCCATTTTACCAGCACTTTTAATAGAATGTGACTCAGAAACTTCACAGTGTTATTTAAGAAGAAATGCTCATGTGTTAAGGTCTTTATTTTTTTTAAATCAACAAAATAATTTTCAAATATTAAAAGCAAATGTCTCCTTTTCCTCCAAGTTTCCTTGCTATGTCAAACTTATAAATAAATACATTACAACCGTATTTTGAGTAGTAGATAAAAACAAATGTTTTGAAACTGTCTGTGGGTTGAGTATCTGGGTTAACTTGTATAAATATCTGAACTCAATGTATTTAGACTTTATTAGATGGTTTTTTTAGACTATTTAAAAATACATGCTCAGGTAATGACAACATTATTTTATTCATTTTAATAAATGAATTATTTTATTTAATTATGTTTAGATATTTATTTATTAAATTAATGATTTAATATTTAACAATCTAAATTTGAAATATTTAAAATTCTAAAAAATATTTATTTAATTAAATTGATATATTTAATATAAATATTCAATAAATTATTTAATCATTATTATAATTATGCAATACATTATGTATTGTGTAATAATTGCATTTTAATAAATAAATAAATGTATTATTTACATTATTTTATTTTACTTTATTTTATTTAGTTGACAAAGAGAGGGAGAACGCAAGCAAAGGGAGTTGCAGGCAGAGGGAGAGGGAGAAGTAGGCTCCCAGCTGAGCAGAAAGTTCAACCTGGGGTTCCATCCCACGACCCTGGGATCACCACCTGAGTCGAAGGCAGATGCTTCACTGACTGAGCCATCCAGATGCCCAAGGCTTTGTATTCTTCGCTTCTAAATATTGATGCTGCTTCATCTCTGGAGTTAGTAAATTGATGTTGAGAATTCATATCAAAGAATTGATAGTAGCTCTTAAACAGAAACATGTAATTTAGGGGAAAAAAAGAACAGAAGGAAGAGAAAGCCCAAAAGTCAAAAGCACATTAATATAAAATTTAATTAGATAAATAAAGCTGATTTTCCTGAAGGGGTCTAATAAAAGGGCTGCAAAGAGCTGATAGGATTAGGAAAATTGTCCACTCCTGGTCATTTCATAATTTTAAACTATTCCTTATTAATAAATATACTTAGTTCCAGAAACACAACCACATAAGGACATTTCCACCAAGTTTCCTCTAACAGCATTTACAAATTAGACGTTCAAACAATGTACTTCGTAACATGTTGCATCTGTATCTTACAGTATAAACACTTTCTGTGACACATTTTCTAACAATTAAAATTAATATATATATATATATACATATTATATATATATATATATCTTACCCTAAATGGAAAAAATATATATATATATAGAAACTTTATCCCCAAATGAAACCTTTCTTTGTTTATTAGCTGAAATAGGTAAATTAGCAACAACAACAACAACAAACAGCTAATTTACCTTTTAATTCATTGCTATTTTCTAAAAATTCCTATTTTATTTTTTCTCGTCTGTCATAATAACTTTCTAAATCTCCTGCCTTATTCAATGTTTTTCTTTTAGTGGAAATCTCTATTTCATATTTATTTTCTCTTCCTCCACTCTTTGCTCTAATAATTCAATGTATTATTAGATTTTCTGTTTTTCTCTTTATCCAGATATATCTTTTCTTTCTTTCTTTCTTTTTTAAATAATTTGATTTGCTGGCATTTTACATCAGTACATGCTTTCTTATGGATGTTAGAAATGTCTGTGGAACTACTAGAAGTATAAACTTTTTTACCTTTAAGAAGTTTACATGGCTCAGTTGGTTAAGTGTCTTCCTTCAGCTTAGGTCATGATGCCAGGGTACTAGGATCCAGTCCTGCATCAGCTGCCTGCTCAGCAAGGAACTGGTTCTTCCTTTCCCTCTGCCCCTCCCTCTCTCTATCTAATAAATAAATAAAATCATTTAAAAAAAGACTTACTGAAACCTGAGACTGAATTACTAAATTCAGTCTTAATATAAGACAGCTAAACAAAGCAATGATCACAACTGGAAAATTGATTCAGACATTTTTGGTTGACACAGGACCTTTTTCAGTAACAACTTTCCCTAAATATCAATTTCTTTTTAAGGCAAAAAATTTTGACAAGAAATCCAGATCCTTCTCATCATTTTCATATCAATTTAATGTGACATCCTCGGAGTATATAATCAAATATGTAATTATTCTATCTGTTGCCTTGTATATTGCCTGTATCTTTTTCAGACTCAAAGTTCCATTGAGGTAGAGGTTTTTTGTTTTGTTTTTAAAGCAGAGATTTTTAAAGTGTTTGATATATACAAGATGCTTAATAAGTGTTTACAAACCTATGTATTTCAGAAGCCTTAAACAGGCTTTAAAATAATGTAGGTGATATTAGTAGTCATATCAAACAATTTGTAGGTTTCAGTCATGTAAATAACTACATTTCTCAGAGACAGAGAAACATACAAATGATCTGGGTCCAGTAGGATAATGCTAGCATGTGTTGTAAATTCTCTTATATGACCTTATTCTTGCAAGAATTGGTTATGTGGCAGAAAAAAAGGTATCACTATCTTATACTTTGTTATTTAAATCGATTTATGGAAGTTGTTAATTTCTTACACTGCCCCTTTGTTTCAGTGGACCCAATTTCCGTGGTAATGGTGAGAGGAAAGTAGGCAATTTAGGCAGCAGCAAAAATCTCCTACAAGGCACTATAAAATAAGGCTTGTTCTAGATCATGGGTCTGTCCAAAGGGGAATGTTAAGGGGTAGAATGGATGATGGATGCATTGTGGACTTATAACTATAAGATTAATACTGTTGTGCCTCATTAATGGGTCTATGATTAAAGGAGCGAGACTGATGTAAAGCGAAGGTCAAGCAAAGCTTTATTTCATGCCAAGCATCAAGAATCTAACCGAAAGTTTGGGGCCACACCTCTTATGAGAGAAGGCAACCCTTCGCTGTTTCACAGTCTAGCTTTTAAGGGCAAAGGCCATGCAGTCAGGCCTGGCCACGCACAGGTGACCAATGAGATATGCTCTAGTTCCATCCATGTTGTTGCAAATGGCAAGATTTCATTTCTTTTGATGGCTGCATAGTATTCCATTGTGTATATATACCACATCTTCGTGATCCATTCATCTGTTGATGGGCATCTAGGTTCTTTCCATAGTTTGGCTATTGTGGACATTGCTGCTATAAACATTCGAGTACACGTGCCCCTTTGGATCACTACGTTTGTATCTTTAGGGTAAATACCCAATAGTGCAATTGCTGGGTCATAGGGCAGTTCTATTTTCAACATTCCTCAAGATAATGCACACCAAAGTTCTGGATTAAACAAGAAATTAGATGGCACCTGAACACTTGGTTTAATATTCTCAAAAGGACTATGCAACTCATTTCTTACATTATGACATTGTTTTACAAAGATCCACACTTTTATAAGGTTAGTATTTTTAATAATCAATAAAGTCAATTAATCATGATGAAAAATCAAACATAAACATTTCTACTTTTTGCTTTTGCCCCCTCCATTTAGAACTTATTTATAGCCTGATAATTCAAAGGTCCCTATGTTTATGAAAATCTGGACAGAAATAGCTCTAAGATCCCATTCAGAACTTGATATTAATCTAAGTATTTTGGCTCCATTTATCCTGAGAGCAAAGAGTAGGACAAAGGATTTGAGTACTGTTGGTTTATCTGGGAGATTATCCAAGGTAGAAAAGAATGGGAAAGTGATACAGTGAAGAAGCAACTTTGTCAAAGAGGTACATTGTTGATATAATTGTTGTGGATAGAAAATGAAGGCTTGCTTTTACTGAAAGGTCCTGAGAAACTTCTTTAAGTTGTCCTCATGAAGACCTGAAAACTGACAATTTTACCTATGGTTCTTATTTCCACTTCACTGAGAGCTGTCCTCAGAGGACATTAACTCTCCTACACTTTTGGGTTGTGTTGGAGACATTCTAAAATGAGAGAGAGAACATGAGATGCTATCAGTGTTAAGTAACTGCAATTTCCCATGGAACTATCCACCACAGGTTTGGCTATAATCAGGTGTTGGGCCTTGATATCACAGGGATTTGAGGCAGTATCACTTTAGGTTAATCATTATATCTTAAATTTCCAAAAACTTCAACTGATGAAACTTTGATTATAAATCTATAAATATAACAATAAATCTACAGTATTCAAATTATTTTCATAGAAATACACAAACAAAGCATCAATTGATTAATATTTAAATGTTACAAAATACTGAACTGAAAGAATTTGGTCATAGAACAACGTGTAAGAAGTAGAACTTAGATTTAGGTTAGAACTCAGGATGCATTTGAGACTCAGTTAAGAAATTGAATGGAGAGGGGCGCCTGGGTGGCTCAGTTGGTTGGACGACTGCCTTCAGCTCAGGTCATGATCCTGGAGTCCCAGAATCAAGTCCCACATCGGGCTCCCAGCTCCATGGGGAGTCTGCTTCTCCCTCTGACCTTCTCCTCGCTCATGTTCTCTCTCACTGTCTCTCTCTCTCAAATAAATAAATAAAATCCTTAAAAAAAAAGAAATTGAATGGAGGGACGCATGGGTGGCTCAGTGGGTTAAGCCACTGTCTTCGGCTCAGGTCATGATCCCAGCGTCCTGGGACAGAGCCCCAAATCAGGCTCTCTGCTCAGCAGGGAGCCTGCTTCCTCCTCTCTCTCTGCCTGCCTCTCTGCCTGCTTGTCATCTCTCTCTGTCAAATAAATAAATAAATAAATAAATAAATAAATAAATAAATAAAATCTTAATAAAAAGAAATTGAATGGATGTCTGACTATCTTATAGGTTTGCTAAAAATCAGTGACTTTGTGTTCACGTGTGGCTATGCAGGAATTTTTAACTTTCTCTAAGAAGTTGTTAGATTTGATTATATAATGGCAGTAAAGGATGGGGAAAAGCAAAGTACAAACCCCATAAAGACAAAGACACTGAGTATGAGAAAAGAGTAATAGATAAGAAGAATCAGTGCATTTGAGGAAAATGGGAATTGAAATACACAATGATTGTTGATTTTTTTAGATGGAGAAAACAAAACTAGCTTGCAAGAAGGAAATAACAGAAGACATGTTGTGATGTGATACAGAATCCTGGAAAAGGCAGTAACGTGGAATAAAGGAGTAGGGAGAGCATATCAGGTAATTTGGATAGGAAGGAGTTAGGAGATAATTGCTTGATAAATTTTATATGGCCCACTTAAATGCACAGATTTCTCTTCTTTAATTTATATGGAGAACAGGGTGTCCTTTCTCTTCCCTTTCAGAGCACCAGAGGTGTACTCTTTCAGACTGAAAACCTGAAAAGCTCAGGACTCAGTTGCTTAAGCACAGCTGAGAGGACCTATTTCAATTAAGATTTACATTTTGCTGTAGGTAGTAGACTGTCAAAAGTGGTTTAACCATATTTTTTCATTTAACAAGAAGACTACAGAGAGTGTTTTCTGGTGTTGGTTCAGAGTCTTAAGAAAGTCAAGTGAAGTATCTTAGAGGTTTTCCTGGCTTTTTATTCACAGTTGCAAAAATTGCTGTTGTGGTTCTCACTATTAAGCCCACATTTCTGGCAGAAAGATAGAGGTAAAAGAGAATGATATCTTGTATGACTGATACCTTGTCATATGGTTGCAATGTAACTAGAAAAGAGACAATAAAATATTTGATGTTGTTTTAAGTTTCTTTGTTGTCAATCCCTCAGTGCTTTCTGATATTAAAGGAAAAAGCAGATGGATATTGACCTGGCAACTATCAACACCTGTCAGTCTCTCTTGGATAACCAATATCTCTATAATCTCTTCTTCCCAGTAAAAAAAATAAAATATATTCATAACCCACACTGTGCCATCTCAAGTTACTGCACCAAGATAAAATTAAAATGATTTTCAGTTGTTCCAAATGGACAGAATACCCTTCCTTATGATATCATGTCTTAGAAGATAGATAATTGTCTTGCTACCAATATACCCATATGTGACTGTGGAAGAGACAGGAAAAAAATAATAATATTTATTTATTCCTTGGGTTGACCCTGTTTACACAGATGCATTACTATTAGAAAAGGTTGGTTTGGGACATTGGAATGAATTTACTTAATGGGTCTGTATGTAATTGGGTTGGAAGAAATTTCTAATTTCTACAAAAATTATTAGAATTCTATCTTATTCTCTTTTGTTAATTTTCACATGTTAACAAAGCCAATGTTTTTGTCTAGCAGACAAGATCTTAAATCCTAACAAAACTCAATTTTTTCCTTTTTTTTTAAGTTTGAGAGTCTCATGTTCTCTCATGCTGCTTTAAATACAACTCAAAAAAAAAAAAGGAGCTAAATGGGGCAGTAAGACCAGACTTTTTATTTTATTTTATTTATCTTATTTTTAATTAAAATATTAAAGATTGTATTTATTTATTTGAGAGAGAGAGAGCATGAGTGGGGCAGGGGGATGTAGCGGCAGAGAGAGACTGAGAAGTATATTCCCTAATGAGCAGGAAGCCCGTTATGGGGCTCGATCCAAGGATCCTGACTGAGATCATAACCAGAGACAAAGGCAGATACATGTGCAACATCCCTTTTTTTCTGGGAAACAATACTTGACAAGAGATGTTTGAAAAAGTACTGGGGAATCAACTTTAATCGGAGATACAAAAATTTAATGGACTTTTGTAAAGCTACAGGGATCCAAATGATGGGAATCCCAGCCCGTTTAGGTTGTGGACCACAGAGTATTCTTCTCTGTAATATTTTATTTTTTTCCATGTCTACTAACTCCAGTCCAAGTTCACTGATCTCTTTTTAGATAGTGCAAAACATGGCAAAGAATACCAAACAAGTGCCCAATATTCTACATTTATTACATCATTTCTAACATACAGAAGTGTTTTATCAAGGCTGGTTCTGTGAACGAACCCAGTTATGCTAAAGTGTGTTTTGTTCTCCAAGAAATTAAATGCATGATTATCACACAATTATAAAATATTTGTGTCAAGAATTTTTATTCAAAAATTAATAAGAGAAGCAGATATTAAAATTAGTTCACATGGGTATTTGGGATATAAGCAGAGTTGTGCAGCAGAAGTGCTCTGGGCCCATAATTTGGGTTATAGAATTTATGTTCTCTAATGAAAAATCACTAACTAGCATTATTGTTAACAAGAATCTTGTGCATTATCATCAGTTTTCTACATTACAACCTCTTGCTCTACAGTTTGTAAATACCTTTGTCAATAGCAAGCTAATAAACGGGGTGACTCCAATGGATTGACATAATCTCCAGAGTTTTTGCCACATAATGCCCAGGACTCCATTGAAAGGACACCTAAGAATTTATTTTGCCCAAAAATTTGATCATTTTTTTCACTGTCCTTACCTATTTTCCAAACCTAGTCCTTTTGCTTCACCTTTCAGTCTACGGACAACCCTGTATCTGACTGACTTGTTAATTCTGGGAATGTTTTGCAGATTAATTTGCTTGCCGGAGGTGGTTCCTCTAATTGATGTCTAAGAACCCTAATTAGTTAAGAAAACTTTTTAAAAACATTTTTATTGCTACTTATTATTATTATTATTATTATTGCTAATATCTCTATTATAAATAATTCACAAGGGCATCTTTCTGGCAAAAGACAAAGAGCTGGCTACTAGTAGAAAAAGTACATTTGACTCTGTCAGTGAAAGTGGTAAAGGGATTTGAGAAAATAAGGCAAAGCACTGGAATTATGTGTTAAAACTTTAAATATTAGAGACACATTTACTTAATTTCTAATACTGTTGTTGCTTATAATTAAATATTTTCCATGAACCACGCATTACAGCAAATATATTGTTTATACAGATTAAATTTTCATCAAAAGGGATGCCTGGGTGGCTCAGTTGGTTAAGCAGCTGTCTTTGGCTCAGGTCATGATCCCAGCGTCCTGGGATCGAGTCCCGCATCGGGCTCCTTGCTCGGCCGGGAGCCTGCTTCTCCCTCTGCCTCTGCCTGCCATTCTGTCTGCCAGTGCTTGCTCTCTCGCCCACTCTCTCTGATAAAGAAATAAAATCTTAAAATAAATAAATAAATTTTCATCAAAAAATTGTAAGTGTATTTTATTGTAGGATCATGATAAGCATTTTGCAGATGAGAAATGTGAAATTTAGAAAAGTATGTCTCTTCAAATCCCTCATACAATATCTGGCCTAGATAGAAGGATATACTATCACAATTGGGGAAGATAATTGAGATTACTTAAAATGATAAACTTTACTGTATAGGGCTTTCTAAAAGTTTGCCACAGATTCAGATTCTTTTAAAATATATATCTATTTTGTGTAAAGAGAATGCACTGAGAAGTAAAAAGAAAGTGATATATCAGTGCTACCAACTAATGGCTATAATATCATCACCTTATTTATGAACAATGAAACAGTGTGCAATATTTAAATAAATTTAAACAAATTCCTATTTATTTTATATATTTATAAATTTAAATAAATTCCTATTTATTTATTATTCAAGAAATTCCTCTAACAAACAGTATGTTTTGAAGGTTGCTAGCAGGAAAGTGTTGTACTACATGGAAGTAATCAGAAAATGGGATCTAAAAGTCTGCTTTCAAGGGCGCCTGGGTGGCTCAGTGGGTTAAAATTCTGCTTTCAAGAAGCTATAACAGTAAGTACTGAGCATTAGCTATTATATGCTATGGATGAATAACTGAAATCTACATTTGAAACTAATGGTACACTATATGTTAACTAATTGAATTTTAAAAAGTTAATTTATAAAACCACTATTTTATAAAACAATATTCCCAACAGACTCTTTGCTTTAAAATACTCACTTTGTAATGAGAGTCATTACTTTGTCTAGCCAATTCTTACATCACTGTTTATCCCTTTCCTGCTTTATCCCTTCCCAGTATCAATAAAGGCTCACTTGGGTTACCTAGAAGGCATAAGAAAGCTTATACTAGATCTGGCTGTTTTTCACCAGCAATTTGACCACCATGTGCACAGGGAAGTCTATTGATAAAGGCTTTATTGCAATAAGTTGCAAATACATGGATGATTTTGAATTCTCTTTCTTGAGGTCTTGTTTCATGACAATAAGTTTAGGGTGGCTTATTGGAATGGATGTTATTAACATATCTTCATAGTTATAAGTACATGGAATTGTAAAATAGATGAATGAATGTGGCATTACTGACAACTGTCCTCATTTTGAAATCAAATTACAGTGTACTAAGATGAGGAAGCAAAGCAGATTTGGGATTATGAGTGAAATAATTTAAAAGAGTCTTAGGGGTATGATCAGACTATTGGGTAATTCAGTAGAAAAATGTCAACTGATTGAGATTCTGTGTTCCCTGATTTCAGAGAGAAGTTAGGATATATAAGTAACACGAGGAGACTAGGAAGCCAAGCATAAGTGATAATTTTGTGCCAGGGTGTGTATACATCTGTTTATCTTCTTGCTTTACCACTAAGGTTGCTCCTAGAGGAGAGTTTAAATATGTGTTGGAGCTAATCTCTGTGGATTACACAAGAAACCACATCCTACAGCTCTCCCTGAAACACCCCTTATGATTTCAATGGATTTTGGTTTTTGCATTTTTAGAAATAACAAAATACTTTGAAAACTCATCTACTTTATTACCACCACAAGTGAGTCAGCTGACTCCACATTTTAACACAGTGACAGTCACAGAGGAATGGAGGAATGAGTAGAGTTATCAATATATGTGCTTTTAAGAAGTATGACAGGGTAGCAGCTATTTCCAGGAACCAAAACATGGGTCAGCAGCTGTGCAGGAAAAGTGATGGAAGAAATGACTCATTTCAGAGGAGTTCTATAACATATTAGTTCTATAATGTATCTTCAGCACCCAATTAAATACCCGCTTTGATCTAAAGATAAGGATTTACAGTTAAGGTCCCATTTATGATTTGACTGGTAGGGTCTGAATCATTTTTACTATTGTTTTGACTATTACTTGAAACCTAGAGTAGTACTTGGGATATGTGTTGTGTATTCTGTGAACATGTGCTATTTTTAGATTAGATAACTTCTGTCTCGAACCCCTGTTAATTTGTTTGTTTTTGTTTATTTGATAGTGGTTTCAGTAAATGGATATATCTGAAAAATTGCAAAGCCACTATTAAAATAAGTTATTATTATATATAGCATGGAACTTCACATTCCTCCTTTGAATCCGACAGAGCTTCACCATATCCTTAACAACGTGGGAAAAACATGCTATTATTTTTCTTTATAAAATTTCTCCTGTTAGGCTGTGATGGTTGTCATCAGCAGTAACTCCTCTGAAGGCTTTGTCAAAAGAGTTGAAAATATTGGAAAGGTGTGAATGAAGCTGTTTGCTGAATATAAAGAAAAGAGCATTGAAATACAATTCACACTCTTACTTCTCCTTCTATGCTTTCAGATATTTGACATTTGAAAATATTGCTTCTAGAAGACATGCCCTATATAATTCTTACTTTAAGGAGCAAGTTGCTTTTATAATTTTTTTATTATTCTACCAATCAAGTATTTCCATTTAAATTAAATTCAATACCATTAAAAAAAAATCAAAAGTGCAGCCATTATTCAATTCCTGGGCTAAATAATTTTAGAAAGCTTTGTGTTATTGAACCTACAGGGTTTTTCTGTAGTTTTAACTCTTTCTTTCTTGATTTTTCCCATTAGTCACGTAAGTGACTGCAATATAACAGACATTGAGGATAAAGAAGGACTGAATAGAACAATCCTTGGCCTCATGAAGTTGAGAATCTAGCAAGGGAGTCAAACAATTCACTCATTCAGAGACAATTTATTGAGTGCTTGGCCTAAGATGAGCACAACAAAACCCCAGCCCAGAGGAATCATTTTAATGGGAGAGATAGATGATAAGTAAGCCAACTTAAAAAAAAAAGTACTGGAAAAAAAAAAGTACTGGTTTTTCTTTAATAGTGATGCATATTTGAACTAAATAAGCACATTTTAAAAAGAGCAGTGATTGAGAAGAGGCTTTTTAACTGAGTGGTCCGAAAGGGCCTCCCTGAAAAAGTCTGTTTTGAACAGATTTCTGAATAATATCAGCTAGGAAGCTGCGTAAAAATCTCAGGGATGGGTGATTTTTCCAGTCAAAAAACTGTAAAGGATCCAAAGTCACAATAGAGCTATAAGTTTCTCTAATAAAGTAACTTCGGACAAAGAATGAGAAGAAATAACTAACCCAGGTTTGAAAGAAATGGGACAGACTTTCTATGGAATTCATATTTAATTAAAGCTTTAAAGGACCAAAATACAATAGAGCAAAATTCTGGTCACGGTGATATACCTAATGAAAGTTCATAAACAAGGTGTGGGAAGCAAAGAGTGTGTGGGAATGTTGGTAAGAACAGTGGGGAAGAGTCATCCCTGAACATGTTCTTAAATGAAGCAATTCTTGTGTTGTTTTAAAGGGTAAATTGGAGTTTGCCTAAGTGATTAGAGAAGGATGCCTCAGCTTATGGAAGTTCAAAGCCATAAAGATGTGATAAACTACTGCGGACATTTTCATGTATATTTGGTGTTGATTCTAGTAATGGTGATCTAAAAACTCCTACTTAGGACAACTAAAAATCCAGACAAAATAGCTTTTAAAATTAAAAATATCAGAAAGATTATAAAAATTAAGTGTGGGATTACTGGGCCAAAATACGAAATACAATGAGAGCCTAGAGATATATGCCCTGAAGCCATTTTAGCTATGAGAGCATTTGAAACTGCTAAAACACACTGAGCTGTGTTGTTAATAGACTCTTGATACTAGAGAAACAAAATTCAAAATCCAGCAGCAATCAAATTTGAGGACTTTGGTACAACCCAAATGTAAGTTGAGATCCCCAAAGCACAAGGAGAAGCAGAAATAAGACTTCTGTGTAAACTGAGAAAGTCAATCACTGAATTTGGAGTATGATTGTCTTGTAGAGTCTCAGATATAAGAGATATCCTGCCAAGGAGGACCATACCATTATTATAGCTCTTAATTATCCCTACTCAATAAGAGTTTCAAATATAATGTCTTGAACATAGCAAAATGGAACAAAGCACACAAAGAAAAACCATTAACAAGATTTGATAGACAAAATGGGATTAAGTATGATGTTAAAATGATCAATAAAGATTGTAAAATGGCTTGATTACTCTGCTCAAAGAAATGAGAGGGGAAGCAAATTGAACAAAAAACTGAAACTAAAAATGATATTGAGAAAGGTTTTATAAATGAACCAAATGGATACTCTAAAACTTTATAGATATGACAGCTAATTTAAGATACCACAGGGGTGCCTGGGTGGCTCACTTAATTAACCCTCCAATTCTTTTTACTTTTTTTTTTAACACCTTAATTTTATTTTATTTCTTTCACTTTGGCTCAGGTCATGATGTCAGGGTTGTGAAATAGAGCCCAGAGTTGGGCTCTGTGCTGAGCCTGGAGCCTGCTTAAGATTCTTTTCCCTTCTTTTTCTATCCCTCCCTGCGCTCTCACTTGCTCGCTCTCTCTTGCTTGCAAATAAATAGATAGATAGATAGATAGATAATAGACAAAGCAAAATAAAAGCAGATTATGAAAATAAATATAAAGATTTTGAAATGAAAACAAGTTCAAAATAAAATAGAGAAGACCTACACAGCTAAAAGTTCATTCAGAAAATCTACTATTAAAGAAGTCAGTATGACACAATGTTAAGATATCAAAAGATTGGAGCATGTACTTTACAGAAAGGGTAATCCAAATGACCACTCATATATAAAAACTGTTTAGCTTTATTATGAATCTGGAATTAAATTAAATTAAATTAAAAATAAATTAAAACCTAAAATGACATACTATTACACACTTACCATATTGGGCAACAGTAAAATTGTCTTGCAAGAATGTGAAAGAATGAAAGTGCCCATAATGAAAACATTTGAGGTAAGTTGGACAATATTTAGAATACTTAAAAATAAAAATAAAGATTTGGTCCATTCCTAGAAATACAACATGGAACTAAATGAATATTTTCACCAGGATATGCAAACAGATGATTATAGCTATTTCATTCATAACGGCAGATCAGTAGTGGTCTATTTGCACAATGTTACATTAAATAAGAGAGAATATTAACAAACTGGGATGAGGGGCTAGGTTGTTATCATAAACAGATCTTCTATGGTGCTGATTATGTTCTATTTCTCAAAATCTTTAAGTTAAAAAAGTTTTCAAATTTATATCTAGATAGATAGATGATAGATAGACAGATATCCCAGAAGCTGCAATGCTAGGCTAAGACCAGGCTTTAAAGGGCTTTTCTAGACACTACTAAATACTTGAAACCATTCAGTGTTTAAATCTCCATTTGTTTCCTCAGTTTCCTAATATTTATCTTAAAGTGACCTGATCCAGACTTTTGATCACTTTGTCTAAATATTTCTATTTTAACAAAGTCCTTTTTAACACTGAGAGACTAAAACTTAGAAAGATACTCTGATTGTTATCTTACTAGAGTGGAAAATAGTTACCCATTAACTAATGATATCCATGTCTACATTAGATCCATGACATTTTTAATTCTTGGGAGCTTTTGGTTAAATGAATTTTTTAAGCTTCCTTTAAATAAAGCTTTAAGCCATCACCACATGAACAAAATTAAAGAACTAAATGAAAACAGGCCAAGTATTTACAGAGTAATAGAATGTGCAGTGGAAAGAAGACAATTCTGAAATCATAAAGCCTAAATTAGTGTGATGCATCTTTACTAGCCATGTAATCATAAACCAGTTATCTAAATGTGTTAGCCTCAGTTTTTTCACCCATGAAATGGTGATGATAATACTTATTATGCAGAGTTGTTTTGTGGGTGTGATGAAGCATGGAGCATGAGAGTCTCATATTCCATGCTAAAATGATAGCTATTTTTATACTTATAATAATTCTAATAATAGTAATTAAATTGTTCAAAATGGTAATATTCATTTATATTGAGGCATTGTATTGACTATTCATAGACACATTTACCAAAATAAATTTCATTTTACTTTACCCCCTCTGAGGATATATATTCCCTAATTCAATATGAATCTCATTATGAATAATAATTATCAGAATAAATATGCTGATTTTTCTTCTCTTTATTTTGAGGGAAGTATCCTTTACTGTTGAACATAAAGAAGCTTAAGCAAGTCTGTCTTATTCAAAATTTGCATGCTGCTTTCTTATGAACCTAGATGATAGAGTTGTATGAAATAAATTCATGCAGTTAAGACATTTATGTTTGGAAAACTGGGTGGTCAGTTTAGTATTTCAAAAGAAGATTTTAAATTTAAACCTTAAAGCTGAGCTCTTTCAGCCTTATTTATAGACCATCCTGCATGTTTCATAAGTACTCCTTCATTGTAAACTAAGTAATAGTTTTTGTCACAGTGTATATAACGAAAATGGATTTTATATTCTATTATTTCAGAGTTAGTTGCAGTTTCTACTTCCTTACTTCCTTTTTTGAAAAATAGATTAATTCTACAAAAAGTTTTTTCAAGCTTTATTGAAAAATAATCGACATATTATAATTTGTAAATTTAAGAAATGATTTCTTATAACATTGCAAACTTTTAACATTGTGTCAATTTTGTACAATTTGATAAATTGGTATACATCTTTATTGCAATATAATCTACATAAAAATGTTAATACATCTACTATCTCGTATAGTGGCCACTGTTTTTTATGCATGTATCGTAAGGAATTTTAAGATCTACTCTCATAGCAACTTTTATGTATATAGTATAGTAGAGATAAACTTCAGAGGTCTTGGTGGTTTTGTTCCAGACTGCCTCAATAAAGTGATTATCTCAATAAACTAAGTCAAATTATTATTATTTTTTTTTGGTTTCCCAGTGCATATAAAAATTATGTTTCCCAGTGCATATAAAAATTAAACACTATACTGTACTGTTCAAAAGCATTATGTTTTTAAACAAAAACAATGTATATACCTTAAGTAAACTAGTTCTGAGTTTTCAGTGGGTCATAATTACTGATCACAGATCACCATAACAAATACAATAATAATGAAAAAACTTGAAATATTGCAAGAATTACCAACATGTGACAGAGAGACACAAAATGAACAAATGTTGTTAGAAAAATGGTGGCAGCAGACCTCTTTTATACAAGATTGCTATAAACTTTCAACTTGTAAGAATGTGATATATACAAAGTTTAATAAAGGGAAGCACAATAAAAAAGTATGTATATTTTATTAACTATGATCATGATGCTGTACATTAGATCCCCAGAACTTTTTCATATTATAGTTGCAAGTTTGCACCCTTTGACCACCTTACTCCACGCCAGGTTCACCCCTTGTCAACTCAACTCTAAGTTTCCATTAGTTTGCCTTTTCCTCAGATTCTGTATGTAAGGGATATCATAATACATAAATTAAAAAATATATAAAATCTCTGAAATATTTCACTTAGTATAACACCTTCAAGAGCCATCCAGGATGTGAGGGCGATCTGGCTGCGACATCTGTCACCCCATTGATCGCCAGGGTTGATTCGGCTGATCTGGCTGGCTAGGCGGGTGTCCCCTTCCTCCCTCACCGCTCCATGTGCGTCCCTCCCGAAGCTGCGCGCTCGGTCGAAGAGGACGACCTTCCCCGATAGAGGAGAGGACCGTTCTTCGGTCAAGGGTATACGAGTAGCTGCGCTCCCCTGCTAGAACCTCCAAACAAGCTCTCAAGAGCCATCCATGCTGTTGTAAATGGCAGTATTTCTTAATTTTTCATGGTTAAGTAGTATTCCATAGTATATATTTACCATACTTATTTTATTCATTCATCCATTAATGGATACTGAAGTTATTTCCATCTCTTGCTTAGAGTTAATAATTTTATAATAAACATAAGAGTGCAGATATGTCTTTGAACAGTGACTTCGTTTCCTTTAGATATATACCTAGAAGTGGGATTACTGAATCATATGGTAATTTTACTTTTAATAATATGAATAATCTCCATACTGTTTTCCATACAAATTTATATCCCTATCACAGTGCATAAGTTCCCCATTTTCCCCAATATTTACCAAAATTTGTTAGTTTCAATTTTTTGGTGGTATATATTCTAATAGGTAGTAATATCTTGCTGTGTTTTTCAGAGGTAAACAACAGCAACAACAACATAATGACTTTGCCCTGAGTTTTTTACGTTGAGCACTTTTTAATGCTCCTGTTGGTCATTTATATAACTTTTTTGAAAAAAAAAAGTCTATTGAGATCCTATTGCTATTTTTTTAATTATATATATTTTTTCTATTTGTATCTGTTGGTTATTAACCTCTTTTCAGATATAAGATTTGTAAGTATTTTCTTACATTCTGTGGATTGTGTTTTCATTCTTTCTCTCTCTCTTTTTTTGGCAATGCAGAAACTTTAGTTTGATGTAATACCATTTATTTATTTTTGCTTTTTTTGCTTGTGTTTTTGGTCTGGTATCCAGAAAACTATTGGCAAGACCAATGTCAAGGAGAATTTTTCCTATGTTTTCCTTTAGGAAATGAAGTTTCATGCATCACCTTTCATCTATTTCAAGTTAAAACTTATGAGTGATATAAGGTTCCAGTTTCATACTGTTTATGTGACTATTCAGTTTTAAATATCATTTATTGAACAGATTATTTACCCATTACATATGTTGGCCCCTGTCAAATATTAGGTGACTGTATGAAAGGATTTATTTCTGGACTCTCAATTCTGTTCTACTTGTTTATTGGTCTGTTTTTATGCCAGTATACTTTATTGTTTTGAGCATGAGGGCTTTGTAGTATAGTTTCAAATCAAGAAGTGTAATTTCTCTTCCTCATTGTTTCTCAGAACTGCTTTGATTATTTGTTGTCTTTTATGGTCTCATATAAATTTTAGGATTCTTTACTTACTTCTGTAAAAAAATAATATTGGATTTTTTTTAAGATTTTTAATTTATTTATTTGACAGAGAGAGATGACAATCAGGCAGAGAGGCAGGCGGAGAGAGAAGAGGAAGCAGGCTTCCTGCTGAGCAGAGAGCCTGATGCGGGGCTCGATCCCAGGACCCTGGGATCATGACCTGAGCTGAAGGCAGCGGCTTAACCCACTGAGCCACCCAGGCGCCCCTAACATTGGATTTTTGATAGGAATTGGATTTACAGATGGTTTTCGGGAGTATGGACATTTTAACAATGTTAATTCTTACCATTCATAAATATGAGCTATCTTTCCATTTGTGTTTCCTTCCATTTCTTTATCAATGCCATAATTTATGGAGTACAGATCTTTCCTCTTCTTAGTTAAATCTATTCCTAAGTATTTTATAATTTTTGATGCTATTGTGAATTAGATTGTTTTCTTTAGTTTTTCAGATAGTTCATCATTAGAGTGTTAAAATGCTCCTGTCTTGTGCTTACTTTGGCAGCACATATACTAAAATTGGAATGATGCAGAGAAAATTAGCGTGATCACTGAACAAGGATGACATGAAAAACTGGGAAGCAGTCCATATTAAAAAAAATGAAACAAAACAAAATTCTTGTCTTTTATATATTGATCTTGTTATTGGCAGCTTTACTAAATTTGTTTATTCAAATTTTTTTGTGAAGTGTTTAGGATTTTTTAATATGTAAGTTCATGTTATCCAAAAAAAGAAAATTTTACCTCTTCTTTTTTTTTTTGAAGTCTCTTATTTCTTTGTGTTCCATGTTTCTCTGGCTAGGACATCCAGTACTATGTCAAATGAGAGTAGTGAAAGTGGACACACTTGTCTTTTTTCTGATCTTTAAAAGGAAAACTTTCAAACTTTTTTGATTGAATATGAGATTAACTCTGGCTTGCAATATGTGTTTTTTCTTTAATGGATTTTTTAAATTATTTTTTTAAATTTTTTATAAACATATAATGTGTTTTTATCCCTAGGGGTACACGTCTGTGAATCTCCAGGTTTACACATTTCACAGCACTCACCATCACCCACCATAGCACCTGCCCTCCCCAATGTCCATACTCCCACCATCCTCTCCCAACACACCTCCCCCCAGCAACCCTCAGTCTGTTTTGTGAGATTCAGTCTTTTATGGTTTGTCTCCCTCCCAATCCCATCTTCTTTTATTTTCCTTTTCGTACACCCGAAACCGTCTATGTTGCATCTCTACTTCATCATATCAGGGAGATCATAGGATAGTTGTCTTTCTCAGATTGATTTATTTCGCCAAGCATAATACCCTCTAGTTCCATCCACGTCATCACAAATAGCAGGATTTCATTTCTTTTGATGGCTGCATAGTATTCCATTGTGCATATATACCACATCTTATTTATTGATTCATCTGTTGAAGGACATTTAGGTTCTTTCCATAGTTTAACGATTGTGGACATTGCTGCTATAAACATTTGGGTGCATGTTTGTATCTGTAGGGTATATACCCAGTACTACAATCACTGGGTCATAGGGTAGTTCTATTTTCAGCATTTTGAGGCACTTCCACGCTGTTTTCCAGAGTGGTTCCACCAGCTTGCATTCCCACGTACAGTGTAGGAGGGTTGCCCTTTCTCCACACCCTCGCCAGCATCTGTCATTGACTGACTTGTTCATTTTAGCCATTCTGAAAGGTGTGAGGTGGTATCTCATTCTGGTTTTGATTTGTATTTCCCTGATGCCGAGTCATGTGGAGCATTTTTTCATGTGTCTGTTGGCCATTTGGATGTATTCTTTGCAGAAATGTCTGTTCATGTCCTCTGCCCATTTCTTCATTGGATTATTTGTTCTTAGGGTGTTGAGTTTGATAAGCTCTTTATAGATTTTGGATACTGGCCCTTTATCTGGTATGTCATTTGCAAATATCTTCACCCAGATAACTTCTGACAGTCATCTTTTGGCTTTGTTAACTGTTTCCTTTGCTGGGCAAAAGCTTTTTGATCTGATGAAATCCCAATAGTTCATTCTTGCCCTTGCTTCCCTTGCCTTTGGCGATATTCCTAGGAAGTTGCTGCTGCTGAGGTCAAAGAGGTTGCTACCTGTTCTCTCCTCAAGGATTTTGATGGATTCCTTTCTCACATTATGCTTCTTCATCCATTTCCAGGCTATGTTCATGTATGGTGTAAGGAAATGGTCCAATTTCATTATTCTACATGTGGCTGTTGTATTTTCCCAACACCATTTGTTGAAGAGTCTGTCTTTTTTCCATTGGACATTCCTTCCTGCTTTGTTGATGATTAGTTGACCATAGAGTTGAGGGTGTATTTCTGGGCTCTCTATTCTGTTTCATTGATCTATGTCTGTTTTGGGGACAGTTCCCTACTATCTTGATGATGACAACTTTGTAATAGATCTTGAGGTCTGGAATTGTGATGCCAACAACTTTGGCTTTCTTTTTCAATATTCATCTGGCTATTCGAGATATTTCCATATATATTTTAGGATTATTTGTCCCATTTCTTTGTAAAAAATGGATGGGATTTTGATAGGGATTGCATTAAATGTGTAGATTGCTTTAGGTAGCATAGACATTTTCACAATATTTGTTCTTCCAATACAGGAGCATGGAACATTTTTCCATTTCTTTGTGTCTTCTTCAATTTCTTTCATGAGTACTTTAGTGTTTTCTGAGTATAGATTCTTTGTCTCTTGGTTAGCGTTATTCCTAGGTATCTTAGGGTTTGGGGTGCAATTGTAAATGGGATTCACTCCTTAATTTCTATTTCTTCAGTCTTGTTGGTTTAAAAAAAATGCAACCAATTTCTGTGCATTGATTTTATATCCTGACACTTTACAGAATTCCTATACAAGTTATAGCAGATTTGGAGTGGAGTCCTTTAAGTTTTCCACATACAGTATCATATCATCTGAAAACAGGGATAGTTTGACTTCTCTTTTGCCAATTTGGCAAAATTTGGGTGTCTTTAATTTCTTTTTGTTGTCTGATTGCTGAGGCTAGGACTTCTAGTACGTTATTGAATAGCAGTGGTGATAACAGACATCCCTGCCGTGTTCCTGACCTCAGCGGAAAAGTATTCAGTTTTTCTCCATTGAGAATGATATTTGCAGTGGGTTTATCATAGATGGCTTTGATAATATTGATGATATGTGCCCTCTATCCCTACACTTTGAAGAGTTTTAATCAGGAAGGGATACTGCACTTTGTCAAATGCTTTTTCAGCATCTATGGAGAGTATCATATGGTTCTTGTTCTTTCTTTTATTGATGTGTTGTATCACATTGATTGATTTGCAGATGTTGAACCAACCTTGTAGCCGTGGAATAAATCCCACTTGGTCGTGGTGAATAATCCTTTAATGTACTGTTGAATACTATTGGCTATTATTTTGGTGAGAATTTTCGCATCTGTGTTCATCAACGATATTGGTCTGTAGTTCTCTTTTTTGATGGGATCCTTGTCTGGTTTTGGGATCAAGGTGATGCTGGCCTCAGTAAAAAAAGTTTGGAAGTTTTCCTTCCATTTCTATTTTTTTGGAACAGTATCATTAGAATAGGAATTAATTCTTCTTTAAATGTTTGGCAGAGGGACGCCTGGGTGGCTCAGTTGGTTAAGCAGCTGCCTTCAGCTCAGGTCATGATCCCAGCGTCCTGGGATCGAGTCCCACATCTAACTCCTTGCTCCGCAGGGAGCCTGCTTCTCCCTCTGACTCTGCCTGCCACTCTGTCTGCCTGTGCTTGATCTCCCTCTCTCTCTCTGTCAAATAAATAAATAAAATCTTTAAAAAAAAATTAAATGTTTGGCAGAATTCCCCAGGGAAGCCATCTGGCCCGGGGCTTTTGTTTGTTTGGAGATTTTTGATGACTGTTTCAATCTCCGTACTCGTTATAGGACTGTTAAGGTTTTCTATTTCTTCCTGGTTCAGTTGTGGTAGTTTATATGTCTCGAGGTATGTATCCATTTCTTCCAGATTGTTGAATTTGTTGGCATAGAGTTGCTCATAGTATGTTCTTATAATTGTTTGTATTTCTTTGGTGTTGGTTGTGATCTCTACTCTTTCATTCAAGATATTATTTATTTGGGTTCTTTCTCTTTTCTTTTTGATAAGTCTGGAAAGGGGTTTATCAATCTTATTAATTCTTTCAAAGAACCAGCTCCTAGTTTCATTGATTTGTTCTATTGTTTTTTTGTTGTTGTTGTTCTTGGTATTTTGTGGTTTTTGTTTCTTTGTTTCTTTGTTTTTATTTCATTGATTTCTGTTCTGATCTTTATTATTCCTCCTCTCCTGCTGGGTTTAGGCGTTCCTTGTTGTTCTTTCTGCAACTTCTTTAGCTGTAGGGTTATGTTGTGTATTTGAGATCTGAGAGAGAAGCGTGGTTGCACATGTCTGTCGCTGCGCTCCACAGGAGCAAGTGTGGGGAAGGCGCAGCACGCCGCCCCCAGAGAAGAGAAGGAGCCGTGGCCTTGTGGTCGGGAAAAGGTCGGGAAGCAGGAGAGCCTGCCCTGGCAGGAACAGCGGGCCAGTGGCAAGACAAATGTCACACGATCCCTGTGCGGAGAGAGAAAGCTTGGCTGCTAAGGAGACATGAAGGGACGACTAGGACAGGGACGAGTGCTCCACTCTGAGAAAGGAGTCTGGGCAGAAGGCAGGCCTGTCCTGTGCCTCTGGTCCCAAGGGGACAGCATCTCCTTGGCCACCTGTCCTAAGGGCAATCGGGCTTGACCCCAGGTGCCATACCCGGAACTCGCAGAAACAACGCCATGGAGAAACGGGCAGTCAGATGCCGACTTCCACCAAGAGGTGGCAGTGTTGTGGGTGGCAGGGGGTGTGCCTGGTAAGGAGTGGAGACAGTCCCCCACAGTTCCCCATCCAAGTGCACCGGCCTTGTGTAGGGATCCTGTCGCTTCCTCTCTCCTGTGCTGAAGGCACTGGCCTAGACCCCGAGTCTGCCTGAGCGCCCGAGCAAAAGGCAAAGCCTTACCTACGCCAGGAGATGGCAATAGGCATAGAGTGCCATGCTAGGCCATGCACGCTGCTGCAGGGTTGTGACTGTGTCTGCTTAGTTCGGCTTAGTAAGGTGAACCCTGGGCACGAACTGGGAGCCCGGGAATGCAAGGCCCAAGAGGAACAGCTCTACCGCGGCTCTTCATTCCTGCCTCCACAGAGCGAAAGACCATAGCCTTGCTAAGGAAGCAGCAGCGAAGTGTGGTTCGCACCAAACTGAAAACCTCTGCGAAAGCATAGCAGTCGCTAGGAAATCAGAGTCGGTTCTGTGGGCTGCTTTTGTTGCTTGCCTTAGCCTAGTGTTGGCAGCATGATGGGAGAAACCCGCATAGAGCGAAAGCCTCTTTGCCGGGGCATCCCCTCTGGGAAAACACAGCATTCTTTGGGAAGTCAGAGTCTGGTCTCTGGGATGCTGCCTGCTGCTTGCCAGAGCTAGTCTCCACAGCACGGTGTAATAAACCGCATGGAGCGAAATCCTCTTTGCCTGGGCATCCCCTCTGCCTGAGAGAGTAGCGCGGTGGCGCCTGTGAAAAGAGCCTTAAGGAAAGGGACACGTCTGTCATGGCAGAGAGATGGAAGCCTGGCTGCTAAGGAGACACGAGGGGAAGATTAGGGCAGGGGAAAGGGCTCCACTCTGAGGAAGGAGTCTGGGCAGAAAGCATGCCTGTCCTGAGCCTTTGGGCTCAAGGAGACAGCAGCTCCTTGGCCACCTGTCCATGGTGGAGACAAGGGCTTGCCACCATGCGCCTAACCTGAAATCGAGAAACAACTCCCAGAAAGAACTGGCCATCAGATGCCGGCTTCCTCCAGGATTTGGAAGCTTGGAGGAGGCACGGGGTTTAAGGGGAAGGAGTGGGGACAGTCTCACAAAACTCCCTATTCAGTGCACGGGCGGTTGCAAGGATCCTGTCACCTCTCCTTTCCTGTGGGGAAAGCACTGGCTAAGTCCGCGAGTCCTCCTGAGCGGCAGAGTAAAGGGCCAAGCGATGCCTACCCGGGAGATGTTTGTGTGCATAAAGTGCCATCCTAGGAAATGCACACTACTGCACTTTTGTGGCTCTGTCCGCTTAGTTCGGCCTGGCAGGGTGAACCCAGGACGCGAACATGGAGCCCGGGAAAGCAAGGCCCAAGAGGCACCAGCTCTCCCGCATCTCTTCTTCCCTGACGCGACTGAAGCCTTGCTGAGGAAGCAGCGGCGAAGTGCTGTTCGCTCCAAGGCAAAACCTCTGCGAAAACACAGCATTCGCTGAGAAATGATCTGCGGGCTGCTGCTGCTTGTCTGAGCCCAGTCTCCCAGTGGGAGAAATGGCGGTGGGAAAAACCCGCATACAGTGAAAGCCTCTTTGCCTGGGCATCTCTCCTGGGAAAGCACAGCATTCGTAGGGAAATCAGAGTTGGGTTTGGGGATGCTGCTGCTGCTTGCCTTAGCTAGTCTCTGCAGCACTGTGAAAGATACCGCAAGGAGCGAAATACCCTTTGCCCTAGCATCCCCTCTGCCTGAGAGAGAAGCATGGTCGCACAAGTCTATCACCGCCCTCCCCAGGAGCAAGTGTGGTGAAGGCACAGCACGCCGCCCCCTGGGATGAGAAGGAGCCCTTGGCCTTGGAGTCGGGAAATGCTTGGGAAGCAGAATAGCCTGCCATGGCACGAACAGCAGGCCAGTGGCAAGACAAGTGTCACCCGCTCCCTGTGCGGAGAGATTGAAGCCTGGGTGCTAAGGAGACATGAGGGGACGACTAGGGCAAGGGCGCGTGCTACACTCTGAGGAAGGAGTCTGGGCAGATGGCAGGCCTGTCCTGTGCCTCTGGTCCCAAGGGGAGAATATCTCCTAGGCCACCTGTCCCAAGGGCAGTCGGGCTTGCCCCCAGGTGCCATACCCGGCACTCGCAGAAACAACCCCATGGAGAAACGGGCAGTCAGATGCCGTCTTCCACCAAGATGTGGCAGTGTTGTGGGTGGCAGGGGGTGTGCCTGGTAAGGAGTGGAGACAGTCCCCCACAGTTCCCCATCCCAGTGCACGGGCCCTGTGCAGGGATGCTGTCGCCTCCTCTCTCCTGTGGTGAAGGCACTGGCCTAGACCCCGAGTCTGCCTGAGCGTCAGAGCAAAAGGCTAAGCCTTACCTACGCCAGGAGATGATAATGGGCATAGAGTGCCATGCTAGGCCACGCACACTGCTGCAGGGTTGTGACTGTGTCTGCTTAGTTCGGCTTAGCAAGGTGAACCCTGGGCGCGAACTGGGAGCCCGGGAATGGAAGGCCCAAGAGGCACCACCTCTCCCGCGACTCTTCATCCCTGCCGCGACAGAGCAAATGACCAAAGCCTTGCTGAGGAAGCAGCAGCGAAGTGCGGTTCGCGCCAAGCTGACAACCTCTGCGAAAGCATAGCACTCGCTGGGAAATCAGAGTTGGTTCTGTGGGCTGCTTTTGCTGCTTGCCTTAGCCTAGTATTCACAGCACGATGGGAGAAACGCGCATAGAGCGAAAGACTCTTTGCCGGGGCATCCCCTTGGGAAGGCAGAGCATTTTTTGGGAAACCAGAGTGGGTCTGTGGGATGCTGCCTGCTGCTTGCCAGAGCTGGTCTCCACAGCACGGTGTAATACACCCGCATGGAGCGAAATCCTCTTTGCCTGGGCATCACCTCTGCCTGAGAGAGAAGCGCGGTGGCGCCTGTGGAAAGAGCCTTAAGGAAAGGGACACGTCTGTCACGACAGAGAGATGGAAGCCTGGCTGCTATGGAGAAACGAGGGGAAGCTTAGGGCAGGGGAAAGGGCTCCATTCTGAGGAAGGAGTCTGGGCAGAAAGCATGCCTGTCCTCAGCCTTTGGGCTCAAGGAGACAGCAGCTCCTTGGCCACCTCTCCGTGGTGGAGACATGGGCTTGCCACCAGGCGCCTACCCTGAATGTGAGCAACAACTCCCAGAAAGAACTGGGCATCAGAAGCCGGCTTTCTCCAGGATGGGGAAGCTTGGAGGAGGCACGGGGTTTAAGGGGAAGGAGTGGGGACAGTCCCCCAAAGCTCCCTATTCAGTGCACGGGCGGTGTGCAGGGATTCTGTCACCTCTCCTTTCCTGTGGGGAAAGCACTGGCTTAGTCTGCGAGTCCGCCTGAGCGCCAGAGTAAAAGGCCAAGCGATGCCTACCCGGGAGATGTTTGTGTGCATAGAGTGCCATCCTAGGCTACGCAGGTTACTGCACTTTTGTGGCTCTGTCTGCTTAGTTCGGCCTGGCAGGGTGAACCCAGGACGTGAACATGGAGCGCGGGAAAGGAAGACAGAAGAGGCACCAGCTCTCCAGCAGCTCTTCTTCCCTGACGCGACTGAAGCCTTGCTGAGGAAGCAGTGGCGAAGTGCTGTTCGCTCCAAGGCAAAGCCCCTGCGAATGCACAGCATTCGCTGAGAAATGTTTGGCGGGCTTCTGCTGCTTGCCTGAGCTCAGTCTCCCAGTGGGAGAAATCGCGGTGGGAGAACCCGCATACAGTGAAAGCCTCTTTGCCTGGGCATCACCCCTGGGAAAGCACCGCATTCGTAGGGAATTCAGAGTTGGGTTTGGGGATGCTGCTGCTGCTTGCCTGAGCTAGTCTCCGCAGCACGGTGGAAGATACCCGCATGGAGCGAAATACCCTTTGCCCTAGCATGCCCTCTGCCTGAGAGAGAAGCATGGTCGCACAAGTCTGTCACTGCGCTCCCCAGGAGGAAGTGTGGGGAAGGCCCCGCACGCCGCCCCCTGGGATGAGAAGGAGCCCTTGGCCTTGGGGTCCGGAAACGCTTGGGAAGCAGGATAGCCTGCCATGGCAGGAACAGCAGGCCAGTGGCAAGACAAGTGTCACCCACTCCCTGTGCGGAGAGATCGAAGCCTGGCTGCTAAGGAGACATGAGTAGACGACTAGGGCAGGGGCGCGTGCTCCACTCTGAGGAAGGAGTCGGGCAGATGGCAGGCCTGTCCTGTGCCTCTGGTCCCAAGGGGAGAGCATCTCCTAGGCCACCTGTCCCAAGGGCAGTCGGGCTTGCCCCCAGTTGCCATACCCGGAACTCGCAGAAACAACCCCATGGAGAAACGGGCAGTCAGATGCTGTCTTCCACCAAGATGTGGCAGTGTTGTGGGTGGCAGGGGTGTGCCTGGTAAGGAGTGGATACAGACCCCACAGTTCCCCATCCCAGTGCACGGGTCGTGTGCAGGGATCCTGTTGCCTCCTCTCTACTGTGGTGAAGGCACTGGCCTAGACCTCGAGTCTGCCTGAGCGCATTAGCAAAAGTCAAAGCCTTACCTATGACAGGAGATGGTAATAGGCATAGAGTGCCATCTTAGGCCATGCACGCTGCTGTAGGGTTGTGATTATGTCTGCTTAGTTCGGCTTAGCAAGGTGAACCCCAGGCGCTAACGCGGAGCCCAGGAATGCAACGCCCAAGAGGCACCAGCTCTCCCGCGCTCTTCATCCCAGCCACAACAGAGCGAACGACCAAAGCCTTGCTGAGGAAGCAGCAGCGAAGTGCGGTTCGCACCAAGCTGAAAACTTCTGCAAAAGCATAGCAGTCGCTGGGAAATCAGAGTTGGTTCTGTGGGCTGCTTTTGCTGCTTGCCTTAGCCTAGTATTCGCAGCACGATGGGAGAAACCCGCATAGAGCGAAAGCCTCTTTGACAGGGCATCCCCTCTGGGAAAGCACACCATTCTTTGGGAAATCAAAGTCGGGTCTGTGGGATGCTGCCTGCTGCTTGCCCGAGTTGGTCTCCACAGCACGGTGTAATACACTCGCATGGAGCGAAATCCTCTTTGCCTGGGCAACCCCTCTGCCTGAGAAAGAAGCGCGGTGACGCCTGTGGAAAGAGCCTTAAGGAAATGGACACGTTTGTCAGGGCAGAGCGACGGAAGCCTGGCTGCTAAAGAGACACGAGGGGAAGATTAGGGCAGGGGAAAGGGCTCCACTCTGTGGAAGGAGTCTGGGCAGAAGGCAGGCCTGTCCTGTGCCTCTGGTCCCAAGGGGACCGCATCACCTTGGCCACCTGCCCCGTCGGCAGTCGGGCTTGCTCCAAGGTGCCATACCCGGAACTCGCAGAAACAACCCCATGGATAAACGGGCAGTCAGATGCCGTCTTCCACCAAGATGTGGCAGTGTTGTGGGTGGCAGGGTTTGTGCCTGGTAAGGAGTGGAGACAGTCCCCCACAGTTCCCCATCCCAGTGCACGGGCCGTGTGCAGGGATCCTGTCGCCTTCTCTCTCCTGTGGTGAAGGCACTGGTCTAGACCCCGAGTCTGCCTGAGCGCATGAGCAAAAGTCAAAGCCTTACCTATGACAGGAGATGGTAATAGGCATAGAGTGCCATGCTAGGCCACGCACGATGCTCCAGGGTTGTGACTGTGTCTGCTTAGTTCGGCTTAGTAAGGTGAACCCTGGGCGCGAACTGGAAGCCCGGGAATGCAAAGCCCAAGAGGAACAGCTCTCCCGCGGCTCTTCATTCCTGCCTCCACAGAGCGAACGACCATAGCCTTGCTAAGGAAGCAGCAGCGAAGTGTGGTTCGCACCAAGCTGAAAACCTCTGCGAAAGCATAGCAGTCGCTAGGAAATCAGAGTCGGTTCTGTGGGCTGCTTTTGTTGCTTGCCTTAGCCTAGTGTTGGCAGCATGATGGGAGAAACCCGCATAGAGCGAAAGCCTCTTTGCCGGGGCATCCCCTCTGGGAAAACACAGCATTCTTTGGGAAGTCAGAGTCTGGTCTGTGGGATGCTGCCTGGTGCTTGCCAGAGTTGGTCTCCACAGCACGGTGTAATAAACCGCATGGAGCGAAATCCTCTTTGCCTGGGCATCCCCTCTGCCTGAGAGAGTAGCGCGGTGGCGCCTGTGGAAAGAGCCTTAAGGAAAGGGACACGTCTGTCATGGCAGAGAGATGGAAGCCTGGCTGCTAAGGAGACACGAGGGGAAGATTAGGGCAGGGGAAAGGGCTCCACTCTGAGGAAGGAGTCTGGGCAGAAAGCATGCCTGTCCTGAGCCTTTGGGCTCAAGGAGACAGCAGCTCCTTGGCCACCTGTCCATGGTGGAGACAAGGTCTTGCCACCATGCGCCTACCCTGAACTCGAGAAACAACTCCCAGAAAGAACTGGCCATCAGATGCCGGCTTCCTCCAGGACTTGGAAGCTTGGAGGAGGCACGGGGTTTAAGGGGAAGGAGTGGGGACAGTCTCACAAAGCTCCCTATTCAGTGCACGGGCGGTTGCAGGGATCCTGTCACCTCTCCTTTCCTGTGGGGAAAGCACTGGCTAAGTCCGCGAGTCCTCCTGAGCGGCAGAGTAAAGGGCCAAGCGATGCCTACCCGGGAGATGTTTGTGTGCATAAAGTGCCATCCTAGGAAATGCACACTACTGCACTTTTGTGGCTCTGTCCGCTTAGTTCGGCCTGGCAGTGTGAACCCAGGACGCGAACATGGAGCCCGGGAAAGCAAGGCCCAAGAGGCACCAGCTCTCCCGCATCTCTTCTTCCCTGACGCGACTGAAGCCTTGCTGAGGAAGCAGCGGCGAAGTGCTGTTCGCTCCAAGGCAAAACCTCTGCGAAAACACAGCATTCGCTGAGAAATGATCTGCGGGCTGCTGCTGCTTGTCTGAGCCCAGTCTCCCAGTGGGAGAAATGGCGGTGGGAGAAACCCGCATACAGTGAAAGCCTCTTTGCCTGGGCATCTCTCCTGGGAAAGCACAGCATTCGTAGGGAAATCAGAGTTGGGTTTGGGGATGCTGCTGCTGCTTGCCTTAGCTAGTCTCCGCTGCACTGTGAAAGATACCGCAAGGAGCAAAATACCCTTTGCCCTAGCATCCCCTCTGCCTGAGAGAGAAGCATGGTCGCACAAGTCTGTCACCGCCCTCCCCAGGAGCAAGTGTGGTGAAGGCACAGCACGCCGCCCCCTGGGATGAGAAGGAGTCCTTGGCCTTGGAGTCGGGAAACGCTTGGGAAGCAGAATAGCCTGCCATGGCACGAACAGCAGGCCAGTGGCAAGACAAGTGTCACCCGCTCCCTGTGCGGAGAGATTGAAGCCTGGGTGCTAAGGAGACATGAGGGGACGACTAGGGCAAGGGCGCGTGCTACACTCTGAGGAAGGAGTCTGGGCAGATGGCAGGCCTGTCCTGTGCCTCTGGTCCCAAGGGGAGAATATCTCCTAGGCCACCTGTCCCAAGGGCAGTCGGGCTTGCCCCCAGGTGCCATACCCGGCACTCGCAGAAACAACCCCATGGAGAAACGGGCAGTCAGATGCCGTCTTCCACCAAGATGTGGCAGTGTTGTGGGTGGCAGGGGGTGTGCCTGGTAAGGAGTGGAGACAGTCCCCCACAGTTCCCCATCCCAGTGCACGGGCCCTGTGCAGGGATGCTGTCGCCTCCTCTCTCCTGTGGTGAAGGCACTGGCCTAGACCCTGAGTCTGCCTGAGAGTCGGAGGAAAAGGCTAAGCCTTACCTACGCCAGGAGATGATAATGGGCATAGAGTGCCATGCTAGGCCACGCACACTGCTGCAGGGTTGTGACTGTGTCTGCTTAGTTCGGCTTAGCAAGGTGAACCCTGGGCGCGAACTGGGAGCCCGGGAATGGAAGGCCCAAGAGGCACCACCTCTCCCGCGACTCTTCATCCCTGCCGCGACAGAGCAAATGACCAAAGCCTTGCTGAGGAAGCAGCAGCGAAGTGCGGTTCGCGCCAAGCTGACAACCTCTGCGAAAGCATAGCACTCGCTGGGAAATCAGAGTTGGTTCTGTGGGCTGCTTTTGCTGCTTGCCTTAGCCTAGTATTCACAGCACGATGGGAGAAACGCGCATAGAGCGAAAGACTCTTTGCCGGGGCATCCCCTTGGGAAGGCAGAGCATTTTTTGGGAAATCAGAGTGGGGTCTGTGGGATGCTGCCTGCTGCTTGCCAGAGCTGGTCTCCACAGCACGGTGTAATACACCCGCATGGAGCGAAATCCTCTTTGCCTGGGCATCACCTCTGCCTGAGAGAGAAGCGCGGTGGCGCCTGTGGAAAGAGCCTTAAGGAAAGGGACACGTCTGTCACGACAGAGAGATGGAAGCCTGGCTGCTAAGGAGAAACGAGGGGAAGCTTAGGGCAGGGGAAAGGGCTCCATTCTGAGGAAGGAGTCTGGGCAGAAAGCATGCCTGTCCTCAGCCTTTGGGCTCAAGGAGACAGCAGCTCCTTGGCCACCTATCCGTGGTGGAGACATGGGCTTGCCACCAGGCGCCTACCCTGAACGTGAGCAACAACTCCCAGAAAGAACTGGGCATCAGAAGCCGGCTTTCTCCAGGATGGGGAAGCTTGGAGGAGGCACGGGGTTTAAGGGGAAGGAGTGGGGACAGTCCCCCAAAGCTCCCTATTCAGTGCACGGGCGGTGTGCAGGGATTCTGTCACCTCTCCTTTCCTGTGGGGAAAGCACTGGCTTAGTCTGCGAGTCCGCCTGAGCGCCAGAGTAAAAGGCCAAGCGATGCCTACCCGGGAGATGTTTGTGTGCATAGAGTGCCATCCTAGGCTACGCAGGTTACTGCACTTTTGTGGCTCTGTCTGCTTAGTTCGGCCTGGCAGGGTGAACCCAGGACGTGAACATGGAGCACGGGAAAGGAAGACAGAAGAGGCACCAGCTCTCCAGCAGCTCTTCTTCCCTGACGCGACTGAAGCCTTGCTGAGGAAGCAGCGGCGAAGTGCTGTTCGCTCCAAGGCAAAGCCCCTGCGAATGCACAGCATTCGCTGAGAAATGTTTGGCGGGCTTCTGCTGCTTGCCTGAGCTCAGTCTCCCAGTGGGAGAAATCGCGGTGGGAGAACCCGCATACAGTGAAAGCCTCTTTGCCTGGGCATCACCCCTGGGAAAGCACCGCATTCGTAGGGAATTCAGAGTTGGGTTTGGGGATGCTGCTGCTGCTTGCCTGAGCTAGTCTCCGCAGCACGGTGGAAGATACCCGCATGGAGCGAAATACCCTTTGCCCTAGCATGCCCTCTGCCTGAGAGAGAAGCATGGTCGCACAAGTCTGTCACTGCGCTCCCCAGGAGGAAGTGTGGGGAAGGCCCCGCACGCCGCCCCCTGGGATGAGAAGGAGCCCTTGGCCTTGGGGTCCGGAAACGCTTGGGAAGCAGGATAGCCTGCCATGGCAGGAACAGCAGGCCAGTGGCAAGACAAGTGTCACCCACTCCCTGTGCGGAGAGATCGAAGCCTGGCTGCTAAGGAGACATGAGTGGACGACTAGGGCAGGGGCGCGTGCTCCACTCTGAGGAAGGAGTCGGGCAGATGGCAGGCCTGTCCTGTGCCTCTGGTCCCAAGGGGAGAGCATCTCCTAGGCCACCTGTCCCAAGGGCAGTCGGGCTTGCCCCCAGTTGCCATACCCGGAACTCGCAGAAACAACCCCATGGAGAAACGGGCAGTCAGATGCTGTCTTCCACCAAGATGTGGCAGTGTTGTGGGTGGCAGGGGTGTGCCTGGTAAGGAGTGGATACAGACCCCACAGTTCCCCATCCCAGTGCACGGGTCGTGTGCAGGGATCCTGTTGCCTCCTCTCTCCTGTGGTGAATGCACTGGCCTAGACCTCGAGTCTGCCTGAGCGCATTAGCAAAAGTCAAAGCCTTACCTATGACAGGAGATGGTAATAGGCATAGAGTGCCATCCTAGGCCATGCACGCTGCTGTAGGGTTGTGATTATGTCTGCTTAGTTCGGCTTAGCAAGGTGAACCCCAGGCGCTAACGGGGAGCCCAGGAATGCAACGCCCAAGAGGCACCAGCTCTCCCGCGGCTCTTCATCCCAGCCACAACAGAGCGAACGACCAAAGCCTTGCTGAGGAAGCAGCAGCGAAGTGCGGTTCGCACCAAGCTGAA
Organism: Mustela nivalis; assembly: GCF_964662115.1. Taxonomy (NCBI): domain Eukaryota; kingdom Metazoa; phylum Chordata; class Mammalia; order Carnivora; family Mustelidae; genus Mustela; species Mustela nivalis. The sequence continues at coordinate 147,578 of NW_028135773.1, read as the reverse complement.
AACTTCTGCAAAAGCATAGCAGTCGCTGGGAAATCAGAGTTGGTTCTGTGGGCTGCTTTTGCTGCTTGCCTTAGCCTAGTATTCGCAGCACGATGGGAGAAACCCGCATAGAGCGAAAGCCTCTTTGACAGGGCATCCCCTCTGGGAAAGCACACCATTCTTTGGGAAATCAAAGTCGGGTCTGTGGGATGCTGCCTGCTGCTTGCCCGAGTTGGTCTCCACAGCACGGTGTAATACACTCGCATGGAGCGAAATCCTCTTTGCCTGGGCAACCCCTCTGCCTGAGAAAGAAGCGCGGTGACGCCTGTGGAAAGAGCCTTAAGGAAATGGACACGTTTGTCAGGGCAGAGCGACGGAAGCCTGGCTGCTAAAGAGACACGAGGGGAAGATTAGGGCAGGGGAAAGGGCTCCACTCTGTGGAAGGAGTCTGGGCAGAAGGCAGGCCTGTCCTGTGCCTCTGGTCCCAAGGGGACCGCATCACCTTGGCCACCTGCCCCGTCGGCAGTCGGGCTTGCTCCAAGGTGCCATACCCGGAACTCGCAGAAACAACCCCATGGATAAACGGGCAGTCAGATGCCGTCTTCCACCAAGATGTGGCAGTGTTGTGGGTGGCAGGGTTTGTGCCTGGTAAGGAGTGGAGACAGTCCCCCACAGTTCCCCATCCCAGTGCACGGGCCGTGTGCAGGGATCCTGTCGCCTTCTCTCTCCTGTGGTGAAGGCACTGGTCTAGACCCCGAGTCTGCCTGAGCGCATGAGCAAAAGTCAAAGCCTTACCTATGACAGGAGATGGTAATAGGCATAGAGTGCCATGCTAGGCCACGCACGATGCTCCAGGGTTGTGACTGTGTCTGCTTAGTTCGGCTTAGTAAGGTGAACCCTGGGCGCGAACTGGAAGCCCGGGAATGCAAAGCCCAAGAGGAACAGCTCTCCCGCGGCTCTTCATTCCTGCCTCCACAGAGCGAACAACCATAGCCTTGCTAAGGAAGCAGCAGCGAAGTGTGGTTCGCACCAAGCTGAAAACCTCTGCGAAAGCATAGCAGTCGCTAGGAAATCAGAGTCGGTTCTGTGGGCTGCTTTTGTTGCTTGCCTTAGCCTAGTGTTGGCAGCATGATGGGAGAAACCCGCATAGAGCGAAAGCCTCTTTGCCGGGGCATCCCCTCTGGGAAAACACAGCATTCTTTGGGAAGTCAGAGTCTGGTCTGTGGGATGCTGCCTGGTGCTTGCCAGAGTTGGTCTCCACAGCACGGTGTAATAAACCGCATGGAGCGAAATCCTCTTTGCCTGGGCATCCCCTCTGCCTGAGAGAGTAGCGCGGTGGCGCCTGTGGAAAGAGCCTTAAGGAAAGGGACACGTCTGTCATGGCAGAGAGATGGAAGCCTGGCTGCTAAGGAGACACGAGGGGAAGATTAGGGCAGGGGAAAGGGCTCCACTCTGAGGAAGGAGTCTGGGCAGAAAGCATGCCTGTCCTGAGCCTTTGGGCTCAAGGAGACAGCAGCTCCTTGGCCACCTGTCCATGGTGGAGACAAGGTCTTGCCACCATGCGCCTACCCTGAACTCGAGAAACAACTCCCAGAAAGAACTGGCCATCAGATGCCGGCTTCCTCCAGGATGGGGAAGCTTGGAGGAGGCACGGGGTTTAAGGGGAAGGAGTGGGGACAGTCTCACAAAGCTCCCTATTCAGTGCACGGGCGGTTGCAGGGATCCTGTCACCTCTCCTTTCCTGTGGGGAAAGCACTGGCTAAGTCCGCGAGTCCTCCTGAGCGGCAGAGTAAAGGGCCAAGCGATGCCTACCCGGGAGATGTTTGTGTGCATAAAGTGCCATCCTAGGAAATGCACACTACTGCACTTTTGTGGCTCTGTCCGCTTAGTTCGGCCTGGCAGTGTGAACCCAGGACGCGAACATAGAGCCCGGGAAAGCAAGGCCCAAGAGGCACCAGCTCTCCCGCATCTCTTCTTCCCTGACGCGACTGAAGCCTTGCTGAGGAAGCAGCGGCGAAGTGCTGTTCGCTCCAAGGCAAAACCTCTGCGAAAACACAGCATTCGCTGAGAAATGATCTGCGGGCTGCTGCTGCTTGTCTGAGCCCAGTCTCCCAGTGGGAGAAATGGCGGTGGGAGAAACCCGCATACAGTGAAAGCCTCTTTGCCTGGGCATCTCTCCTGGGAAAGCACAGCATTCGTAGGGAAATCAGAGTTGGGTTTGGGGATGCTGCTGCTGCTTGCCTTAGCTAGTCTCCGCAGCACTGTGAAAGATACCGCAAGGAGCGAAATACCCTTTGCCCTAGCATCCCCTCTGCCTGAGAGAGAAGCATGGTCGCACAAGTCTGTCACCGCCCTCCCCAGGAGCAAGTGTGGTGAAGGCACAGCACGCCGCCCCCTGGGATGAGAAGGAGCCCTTGGCCTTGGAGTCGGGAAACGCTTGGGAAGCAGAATAGCCTGCCATGGCACGAACAGCAGGCCAGTGGCAAGACAAGTGTCACCCGCTCCCTGTGCGGAGAGATTGAAGCCTGGGTGCTAAGGAGACATGAGGGGACGACTAGGGCAAGGGCGCGTGCTACACTCTGAGGAAGGAGTCTGGGCAGATGGCAGGCCTGTCCTGTGCCTCTGGTCCCAAGGGGAGAATATCTCCTAGGCCACCTGTCCCAAGGGCAGTCGGGCTTGCCCCCAGGTGCCATACCCGGCACTCGCAGAAACAACCCCATGGAGAAACGGGCAGTCAGATGCCGTCTTCCACCAAGATGTGGCAGTGTTGTGGGTGGCAGGGGGTGTGCCTGGTAAGGAGTGGAGACAGTCCCCCACAGTTCCCCATCCCAGTGCACGGGCCCTGTGCAGGGATGCTGTCGCCTCCTCTCTCCTGTGGTGAAGGCACTGGCCTAGACCCTGAGTCTGCCTGAGAGTCGGAGGAAAAGGCTAAGCCTTACCTATGACAGGAGATGATAATGGGCATAGAGTGCCATGCTAGGCCACGCACACTGCTGCAGGGTTGTGACTGTGTCTGCTTAGTTCGGCTTAGCAAGGTGAACCCTGGGCGCGAACTGGGAGCCCGGGAATGGAAGGCCCAAGAGGCACCACCTCTCCCGCGACTCTTCATCCCTGCCGCGACAGAGCAAATGACCAAAGCCTTGCTGAGGAAGCAGCAGCGAAGTGCGGTTCGCGCCAAGCTGACAACCTCTGCGAAAGCATAGCACTCGCTGGGAAATCAGAGTTGGTTCTGTGGGCTGCTTTTGCTGCTTGCCTTAGCCTAGTATTCACAGCACGATGGGAGAAACGCGCATAGAGCGAAAGACTCTTTGCCGGGGCATCCCCTTGGGAAGGCAGAGCATTTTTTGGGAAATCAGAGTGGGGTCTGTGGGATGCTGCCTGCTGCTTGCCAGAGCTGGTCTCCACAGCACGGTGTAATACACCCGCATGGAGCGAAATCCTCTTTGCCTGGGCATCACCTCTGCCTGAGAGAGAAGCGCGGTGGCGCCTGTGGAAAGAGCCTTAAGGAAAGGGACACGTCTGTCACGACAGAGAGATGGAAGCCTGGCTGCTAAGGAGAAACGAGGGGAAGCTTAGGGCAGGGGAAAGGGCTCCATTCTGAGGAAGGAGTCTGGGCAGAAAGCATGCCTGTCCTCAGCCTTTGGGCTCAAGGAGACAGCAGCTCCTTGGCCACCTATCCATGGTGGAGACATGGGCTTGCCACCAGGCGCCTACCCTGAACGTGAGCAACAACTCCCAGAAAGAACTGGGCATCAGAAGCCGGCTTTCTCCAGGATGGGGAAGCTTGGAGGAGGCACGGGGTTTAAGGGGAAGGAGTGGGGACAGTCCCCCAAAGCTCCCTATTCAGTGCACGGGCGGTGTGCAGGGATTCTGTCACCTCTCCTTTCCTGTGGGGAAAGCACTGGCTTAGTCTGCGAGTCCGCCTGAGCGCCAGAGTAAAAGGCCAAGCGATGCCTACCCGGGAGATGTTTGTGTGCATAGAGTGCCATCCTAGGCTACGCAGGTTACTGCACTTTTGTGGCTCTGTCTGCTTAGTTCGGCCTGGCAGGGTGAACCCAGGACGTGAACATGGAGCACGGGAAAGGAAGACAGAAGAGGCACCAGCTCTCCAGCAGCTCTTCTTCCCTGACGCGACTGAAGCCTTGCTGAGGAAGCAGCGGCGAAGTGCTGTTCGCTCCAAGGCAAAGCCCCTGCGAATGCACAGCATTCGCTGAGAAATGTTTGGCGGGCTTCTGCTGCTTGCCTGAGCTCAGTCTCCCAGTGGGAGAAATCGCGGTGGGAGAACCCGCATACAGTGAAAGCCTCTTTGCCTGGGCATCACCCCTGGGAAAGCACCGCATTCGTAGGGAATTCAGAGTTGGGTTTGGGGATGCTGCTGCTGCTTGCCTGAGCTAGTCTCCGCAGCACGGTGGAAGATACCCGCATGGAGCGAAATACCCTTTGCCCTAGCATGCCCTCTGCCTGAGAGAGAAGCATGGTCGCACAAGTCTGTCACTGCGCTCCCCAGGAGGAAGTGTGGGGAAGGCCCCGCACGCCGCCCCCTGGGATGAGAAGGAGCCCTTGGCCTTGGGGTCCGGAAACGCTTGGGAAGCAGGATAGCCTGCCATGGCAGGAACAGCAGGCCAGTGGCAAGACAAGTGTCACCCACTCCCTGTGCGGAGAGATCGAAGCCTGGCTGCTAAGGAGACATGAGTGGACGACTAGGGCAGTGGCGCGTGCTCCACTCTGAGGAAGGAGTCGGGCAGATGGCAGGCCTGTCCTGTGCCTCTGGTCCCAAGGGGAGAGCATCTCCTAGGCCACCTGTCCCAAGGGCAGTCGGGCTTGCCCCCAGTTGCCATACCCGGAACTCGCAGAAACAACCCCATGGAGAAACGGGCAGTCAGATGCTGTCTTCCACCAAGATGTGGCAGTGTTGTGGGTGGCAGGGGTGTGCCTGGTAAGGAGTGGATACAGACCCCACAGTTCCCCATCCCAGTGCACGGGTCGTGTGCAGGGATCCTGTTGCCTCCTCTCTCCTGTGGTGAATGCACTGGCCTAGACCTCGAGTCTGCCTGAGCGCATTAGCAAAAGTCAAAGCCTTACCTATGACAGGAGATGGTAATAGGCATAGAGTGCCATCCTAGGCCATGCACGCTGCTGTAGGGTTGTGATTATGTCTGCTTAGTTCGGCTTAGCAAGGTGAACCCCAGGCGCTAACGGGGAGCCCAGGAATGCAACGCCCAAGAGGCACCAGCTCTCCCGCGGCTCTTCATCCCAGCCACAACAGAGCGAACGACCAAAGCCTTGCTGAGGAAGCAGCAGCGAAATGCGGTTCGCACCAAGCTGAAAACTTCTGCAAAAGCATAGCAGTCGCTGGGAAATCAGAGTTGGTTCTGTGGGCTGCTTTTGCTGCTTGCCTTAGCCTAGTATTCGCAGCACGATGGGAGAAACCCGCATAGAGCGAAAGCCTCTTTGACAGGGCATCCCCTCTGGGAAAGCACACCATTCTTTGGGAAATCAAAGTCGGGTCTGTGGGATGCTGCCTGCTGCTTGCCCGAGCTGGTCTCCACAGCACGGTGTAATACACTCGCATGGAGCGAAATCCTCTTTGCCTGGGCAACCCCTCTGCCTGAGAAAGAAGCGCGGTGACGCCTGTGGAAAGAGCCTTAAGGAAATGGACACGTTTGTCAGGGCAGAGCGACGGAAGCCTGGCTGCTAAAGAGACACGAGGGGAAGATTAGGGCAGGGGAAAGGGCTCCACTCTGTGGAAGGAGTCTGGGCAGAAGGCAGGCCTGTCCTGTGCCTCTGGTCCCAAGGGGACCGCATCACCTTGGCCACCTGCCCCGTCGGCAGTCGGTCTTGCTCCAAGGTGCCATACCCGGAACTCGCAGAAACAACCCCATGGATAAACGGGCAGTCAGATGCCGTCTTCCACCAAGATGTGGCAGTGTTGTGGGTGGCAGGGTTTGTGCCTGGTAAGGAGTGGAGACAGTCCCCCACAGTTCCCCATCCCAGTGCACGGGCCGTGTGCAGGGATCCTGTCGCCTTCTCTCTCCTGTGGTGAAGGCACTGGTCTAGACCCCGAGTCTGCCTGAGCGCATGAGCAAAAGTCAAAGCCTTACCTATGACAGGAGATGGTAATAGGCATAGAGTGCCATGCTAGGCCACGCACGATGCTCCAGGGTTGTGACTGTGTCTGCTTAGTTCGGCTTAGTAAGGTGAACCCTGGGCGCGAACTGGAAGCCCGGGAATGCAAAGCCCAAGAGGAACAGCTCTCCCGCGGCTCTTCATTCCTGCCTCCACAGAGCGAACAACCATAGCCTTGCTAAGGAAGCAGCAGCGAAGTGTGGTTCGCACCAAGCTGAAAACCTCTGAGAAAGCATAGCAGTCGCTAGGAAATCAGAGTCGGTTCTGTGGGCTGCTTTTGTTGCTTGCCTTAGCCTAGTGTTGGCAGCATGATGGGAGAAACCCGCATAGAGCGAAAGCCTCTTTGCCGGGGCATCCCCTCTGGGAAAACACAGCATTCATTGGGAAGTCAGAGTCTGGTCTGTGGGATGCTGCCTGGTGCTTGCCAGAGTTGGTCTCCACAGCACGGTGTAATAAACCGCATGGAGCGAAATCCTCTTTGCCTGGGCATCCCCTCTGCCTGAGAGAGTAGCTCGGTGGCGCCTGTGGAAAGAGCCTTAAGGAAAGGGACACGTCTGTCATGGCAGAGAGATGGAAGCCTGGCTGCTAAGGAGACACGAGGGGAAGATTAGGGCAGGGGAAAGGGCTCCACTCTGAGGAAGGAGTCTGGGCAGAAAGCATGCCTGTCCTGAGCCTTTGGGCTCAAGGACACAGCAGCTCCTTGGCCACCTGTCCATGGTGGAGACAAGGTCTTGCCACCATGCGCCTACCCTGAACTCGAGAAACAACTCCCAGAAAGAACTGGCCATCAGATGCCGGCTTCCTCCAGGATGGGGAAGCTTGGAGGAGGCACGGGGTTTAAGGGGAAGGAGTGGGGACAGTCTCACAAAGCTCCCTATTCAGTGCACGGGCGGTTGCAGGGATCCTGTCACCTCTCCTTTCCTGTGGGGAAAGCACTGGCTAAGTCCGCGAGTCCTCCTGAGCGGCAGAGTAAAGGGCCAAGCGATGCCTACCCGGGAGATGTTTGTGTGCATAAAGTGCCATCCTAGGAAATGCACACTACTGCACTTTTGTGGCTCTGTCCGCTTAGTTCGGCCTGGCAGTGTGAACCCAGGACGCGAACATGGAGCCCGGGAAAGCAAGGCCCAAGAGGCACCAGCTCTCCCGCATCTCTTCTTCCCTGACGCGACTGAAGACTTGCTGAGGAAGCAGCGGCGAAGTGCTGTTCGCTCCAAGGCAAAACCTCTGCGAAAACACAGCATTCGCTGAGAAATGATCTGCGGGCTGCTGCTGCTTGTCTGAGCCCAGTCTCCCAGTGGGAGAAATGGCGGTGGGAGAAACCCGCATACAGTGAAAGCCTCTTTGCCTGGGCATCTCTCCTGGGAAAGCACAGCATTCGTAGGGAAATCAGAGTTGGGTTTGGGGATGCTGCTGCTGCTTGCCTTAGCTAGTCTCCGCAGCACTGTGAAAGATACCGCAAGGAGCAAAATACCCTTTGCCCTAGCATCCCCTCTGCCTGAGAGAGAAGCATGGTCGCACAAGTCTGTCACCGCCCTCCCCAGGAGCAAGTGTGGTGAAGGCACAGCACGCCGCCCCCTGGGATGAGAAGGAGCCCTTGGCCTTGGAGTCGGGAAACGCTTGGGAAGCAGAATAGCCTGCCATGGCACGAACAGCAGGCCAGTGGCAAGACAAGTGTCACCCGCTCCCTGTGCGGAGAGATTGAAGCCTGGGTGCTAAGGAGACATGAGGGGACGACTAGGGCAAGGGCGCGTGCTACACTCTGAGGAAGGAGTCTGGGCAGATGGCAGGCCTGTCCTGTGCCTCTGGTCCCAAGGGGAGAATATCTCCTAGGCCACCTGTCCCAAGGGCAGTCGGGCTTGCCCCCAGGTGCCATACCCGGCACTCGCAGAAACAACCCCATGGAGAAACGGGCAGTCAGATGCCGTCTTCCACCAAGATGTGGCAGTGTTGTGGGTGGCAGGGGGTGTGCCTGGTAAGGAGTGGAGACAGTCCCCCACAGTTCCCCATCCCAGTGCACGGGCCCTGTGCAGGGATGCTGTCGCCTCCTCTCTCCTGTGGTGAAGGCACTGGCCTAGACCCTGAGTCTGCCTGAGAGTCGGAGGAAAAGGCTAAGCCTTACCTACGCCAGGAGATGATAATGGGCATAGAGTGCCATGCTAGGCCACGCACACTGCTGCAGGGTTGTGACTGTGTCTGCTTAGTTCGGCTTAGCAAGGTGAACCCTGGGCGCGAACTGGGAGCCCGGGAATGGAAGGCCCAAGAGGCACCACCTCTCCCGCGACTCTTCATCCCTGCCGCGACAGAGCAAATGACCAAAGCCTTGCTGAGGAAGCAGCAGCGAAGTGCGGTTCGCGCCAAGCTGACAACCTCTGCGAAAGCATAGCACTCGCTGGGAAATCAGAGTTGGTTCTGTGGGCTGCTTTTGCTGCTTGCCTTAGCCTAGTATTCACAGCACGATGGGAGAAACGCGCATAGAGCGAAAGAATCTTTGCCGGGGCATCCCCTTGGGAAGGCAGAGCATTTTTTGGGAAATCAGAGTGGGGTCTGTGGGATGCTGCCTGCTGCTTGCCAGAGCTGGTCTCCACAGCACGGTGTAATACACCCGCATGGAGCGAAATCCTCTTTGCCTGGGCATCACCTCTGCCTGAGAGAGAAGCGCGGTGGCGCCTGTGGAAAGAGCCTTAAGGAAAGGGACACGTCTGTCACGACAGAGAGATGGAAGCCTGGCTGCTAAGGAGAAACGAGGGGAAGCTTAGGGCAGGGGAAAGGGCTCCATTCTGAGGAAGGAGTCTGGGCAGAAAGCATGCCTGTCCTCAGCCTTTGGGCTCAAGGAGACAGCAGCTCCTTGGCCACCTCTCCGTGGTGGAGACATGGGCTTGCCACCAGGCGCCTACCCTGAACGTGAGCAACAACTCCCAGAAAGAACTGGGCATCAGAAGCCGGCTTTCTCCAGGATGGGGAAGCTTGGAGGAGGCACGGCGTTTAAGGGGAAGGAGTGGGGACAGTCCCCCAAAGCTCCCTATTCAGTGCACGGGCGGTGTGCAGGGATTCTGTCACCTCTCCTTTCCTGTGGGGAAAGCACTGGCTTAGTCTGCGAGTCCGCCTGAGCGCCAGAGTAAAAGGCCAAGCGATGCCTACCCGGGAGATGTTTGTGTGCATAGAGTGCCATCCTAGGCTACGCAGGTTACTGCACTTTTGTGGCTCTGTCTGCTTAGTTCGGCCTGGCAGGGTGAACCCAGGACGTGAACATGGAGCACGGGAAAGGAAGACAGAAGAGGCACCAGCTCTCCAGCAGCTCTTCTTCCCTGACGCGACTGAAGCCTTGCTGAGGAAGCAGCGGCGAAGTGCTGTTCGCTCCAAGGCAAAGCCCCTGCGAATGCACAGCATTCGCTGAGAAATGTTTGGCGGGCTTCTGCTGCTTGCCTGAGCTCAGTCTCCCAGTGGGAGAAATCGCGGTGGGAGAACCCGCATACAGTGAAAGCCTCTTTGCCTGGGCATCACCCCTGGGAAAGCACCGCATTCGTAGGGAATTCAGAGTTGGGTTTGGGGATGCTGCTGCTGCTTGCCTGAGCTAGTCTCCGCAGCACGGTGGAAGATACCCGCATGGAGCGAAATACCCTTTGCCCTAGCATGCCCTCTGCCTGAGAGAGAAGCATGGTCGCACAAGTCTGTCACTGCGCTCCCCAGGAGGAAGTGTGGGGAAGGCCCCGCACGCCGCCCCCTGGGATGAGAAGGAGCCCTTGGCCTTGGGGTCCGGAAACGCTTGGGAAGCAGGATAGCCTGCCATGGCAGGAACAGCAGGCCAGTGGCAAGACAAGTGTCACCCACTCCCTGTGCGGAGAGATCGAAGCCTGGCTGCTAAGGAGACATGAGTGGACGACTAGGGCAGGGGCGCGTGCTCCACTCTGAGGAAGGAGTCGGGCAGATGGCAGGCCTGTCCTGTGCCTCTGGTCCCAAGGGGAGAGCATCTCCTAGGCCACCTGTCCCAAGGGCAGTCGGGCTTGCCCCCAGTTGCCATACCCGGAACTCGCAGAAACAACCCCATGGAGAAACGGGCAGTCAGATGCTGTCTTCCACCAAGATGTGGCAGTGTTGTGGGTGGCAGGGGTGTGCCTGGTAAGGAGTGGATACAGACCCCACAGTTCCCCATCCCAGTGCACGGGTCGTGTGCAGGGATCCTGTTGCCTCCTCTCTCCTGTGGTGAATGCACTGGACTAGACCTCGAGTCTGCCTGAGCGCATTAGCAAAAGTCAAAGCCTTACCTATGACAGGAGATGGTAATAGGCATAGAGTGCCATCCTAGGCCATGCACGCTGCTGTAGGGTTGTGATTATGTCTGCTTAGTTCGGCTTAGCAAGGTGAACCCCAGGCGCTAACGGGGAGCCCAGGAATGCAACGCCCAAGAGGCACCAGCTCTCCCGCGGCTCTTCATCCCAGCCACAACAGAGCGAACGACCAAAGCCTTGCTGAGGAAGCAGCAGCGAAATGCGGTTCGCACCAAGCTGAAAACTTCTGCAAAAGCATAGCAGTCGCTGGGAAATCAGAGTTGGTTCTGTGGGCTGCTTTTGCTGCTTGCCTTAGCCTAGTATTCGCAGCACGATGGGAGAAACCCGCATAGAGCGAAAGCCTCTTTGACAGGGCATCCCCTCTGGGAAAGCACACCATTCTTTGGGAAATCAAAGTCGGGTCTGTGGGATGCTGCCTGCTGCTTGCCTGAGCTGGTCTCCACAGCACGGTGTAATACACTCGCATGGAGCGAAATCCTCTTTGCCTGGGCAACCCCTCTGCCTGAGAAAGAAGCGCGGTGACGCCTGTGGAAAGAGCCTTAAGGAAATGGACACGTTTGTCAGGGCAGAGCGACGGAAGCCTGGCTGCTAAAGAGACACGAGGGGAAGATTAGGGCAGGGGAAAGGGCTCCACTCTGTGGAAGGAGTCTGGGCAGAAGGCAGGCCTGTCCTGTGCCTCTGGTCCCAAGGGGACCGCATCACCTTGGCCACCTGCCCCGTCGGCAGTCGGGCTTGCTCCAAGGTGCCATACCCGGAACTCGCAGAAACAACCCCATGGATAAACGGGCAGTCAGATGCCGTCTTCCACCAAGATGTGGCAGTGTTGTGGGTGGCAGGGTTTGTGCCTGGTAAGGAGTGGAGACAGTCCCCCACAGTTCCCCATCCCAGTGCACGGGCCGTGTGCAGGGATCCTGTCGCCTTCTCTCTCCTGTGGTGAAGGCACTGGTCTAGACCCCGAGTCTGCCTGAGCGCATGAGCAAAAGTCAAAGCCTTACCTATGACAGGAGATGGTAATAGGCATAGAGTGCCATGCTAGGCCACGCACGATGCTCCAGGGTTGTGACTGTGTCTGCTTAGTTCGGCTTAGTAAGGTGAACCCTGGGCGCGAACTGGAAGCCCGGGATTGCAAAGCCCAAGAGGAACAGCTCTCCCGCGGCTCTTCATTCCTGCCTCCACAGAGCGAACGACCATAGCCTTGCTAAGGAAGCAGCAGCGAAGTGTGGTTCGCACCAAGCTGAAAACCTCTGCGAAAGCATAGCAGTCGCTAGGAAATCAGAGTCGGTTCTGTGGGCTGCTTTTGTTGCTTGCCTTAGCCTAGTGTTGGCAGCATGATGGGAGAAACCCGCATAGAGCGAAAGCCTCTTTGCCGGGGCATCCCCTCTGGGAAAACACAGCATTCTTTGGGAAGTCAGAGTCTGGTCTGTGGGATGCTGCCTGGTGCTTGCCAGAGCTAGTCTCCAAAGCACGGTGTAATAAACCGCATGGAGCGAAATCCTCTTTGCCTGGGCATCCCCTCTGCCTGAGAGAGTAGCGCGGTGGCGCCTGTGGAAAGAGCCTTAAGGAAAGGGACACATCTGTCATGGCAGAGAGATGGAAGCCTGGCTGCTAAGGAGACACGAGGGGAAGATTAGGGCAGGGGAAAGGGCTCCACTCTGAGGAAGGAGTCTGGGCAGAAAGCATGCCTGTCCTGAGCCTTAGGGCTCAAGGAGACAGCAGCTCCTTGGCCACCTGTCCATGGTGGAGACAAGGTCTTGCCACCATGCGCCTACCCTGAACTCGAGAAACAACTCCCAGAAAGAACTGGCCATCAGATGCCGGCTTCCTCCAGGACTTGGAAGCTTGGAGGAGGCACGGGGTTTAAGGGGAAGGAGTGGGGACAGTCTCACAAAGCTCCCTATTCAGTGCACGGGCGGTTGCAGGGATTCTGTCACCTCTCCTTTCCTGTGGGGAAAGCACTGGCTAAGTCCGCGAGTCCTCCTGAGCGGCAGAGTAAAGGGCCAAGCGATGCCTACCCGGGAGATGTTTGTGTGCATAAAGTGCCATCCTAGGAAATGCACACTACTGCACTTTTGTGGCTCTGTCCGCTTAGTTCGGCCTGGCAGGGTGAACCCAGGACGCGAACATGGAGCCCGGGAAAGCAAGGCCCAAGAGGCACCAGCTCTCCCGCATCTCTTCTTCCCTGACGCGACTGAAGCCTTGCTGAGGAAGCAGCGGCGAAGTGCTGTTCGCTCCAAGGCAAAACCTCTTCGAAAACACAGCATTCGCTGAGAAATGATCTGCGGGCTGCTGCTGCTTGTCTGAGCCCAGTCTCCCAGTGGGAGAAATGGCGGTGGGAGAAACCCGCATACAGTGAAAGCCTCTTTGCCTGGGCATCTCTCCTGGGAAAGCACAGCATTCGTAGGGAAATCAGAGTTGGGTTTGGGGATGCTGCTGCTGCTTGCCTTAGCTAGTCTCCGCAGCACTGTGAAAGATACCGCAAGGAGCGAAATACCCTTTGCCCTAGCATCCCCTCTGCCTGAGAGAGAAGCATGGTCGCACAAGTCTGTCACCGCCCTCCCCAGGAGCAAGTGTGGTGAAGGCACAGCACGCCGCCCCCTGGGATGAGAAGGAGTCCTTGGCATTGGAGTCGGGAAACGCTTGGGAAGCAGAATAGCCTGCCATGGCACGAACAGCAGGCCAGTGGCAAGACAAGTGTCACCCGCTCCCTGTGCGGAGAGATTGAAGCCTGGGTGCTAAGGAGACATGAGGGGACGACTAGGGCAAGGGCGTGTGCTACATTCTGAGGAAGGAGTCTGGGCAGATGGCAGGCCTGTCCTGTGCCTCTGGTCCCAAGGGGAGAATATCTCCTAGGCCACCTGTCCCAAGGGCAGTCGGGCTTGCCCCCAGGTGCCATACCCGGAACTCGCAGAAACAACCCCATGGAGAAACGGGCAGTCAGATGCCGACTTCCACCAAGATGTGGCAGTGTTGTGGGTGGCAGGGGGTGTGCCTGGTAAGGAGTGGAGACAGTCCCCCACAGTTCCCCATCCCAGTGCACGGGCCCTGTGCAGGGATGCTGTCGCCTCCTCTCTCCTGTGGTGAAGGCACTGGCCTAGACCCCGAGTCTGCCTGAGCGTCAGAGCAAAAGGCTAAGCCTTACCTACGCCAGGAGATGATAATGGGCATAGAGTGCCATGCTAGGCCACGCACACTGCTGCAGGGTTGTGACTGTGTCTGCTTAGTTCGGCTTAGCAAGGTGAACCCTGGGCGCGAACTGGGAGCCCGGGAATGGAAGGCCCAAGAGGCACCACCTCTCCCGCGACTCTTCATCCCTGCCGCGACAGAGCAAATGACCAAAGCCTTGCTGAGGAAGCAGCAGCGAAGTGCGGTTCGCGCCAAGCTGACAACCTCTGCGAAAGCATAGCACTCGCTGGGAAATCAGAGTTGGTTCTGTGGGCTGCTTTTGCTGCTTGCCTTAGCCTACTATTCACAGCACGATGGGAGAAACGCGCATAGAGCGAAAGACTCTTTGCCGGGGCATCCCCTTGGGAAGGCAGAGCAGTTTTTGGGAAATCAGAGTGGGGTCTGTGGGATGCTGCCTGCTGCTTGCCAGAGCTGGTCTCCACAGCACGGTGTAATACACCCGCATGGAGCGAAATCCTCTTTGCCTGGGCATCACCTCTGCCTGAGAGAGAAGCGCGGTGGCGCCTGTGGAAAGAGCCTTAAGGAAAGGGACACGTCTGTCACGACAGAGAGATGGAAGCCTGGCTGCTAAGGAGAAACGAGGGGAAGCTTAGGGCAGGGGAAAGGGCTCCATTCTGAGGAAGGAGTCTGGGCAGAAAGCATGCCTGTCCTCAGCCTTTGGGCTCAAGGAGACAGCAGCTCCTTGGCCACCTCTCCGTGGTGGAGACATGGGCTTGCCACCAGGCGCCTACCCTGAACGTGAGCAACAACTCCCAGAAAGAACTGGGCATCAGAAGCCGGCTTTCTCCAGGATGGGGAAGCTTGGAGGAGGCACGGCGTTTAAGGGGAAGGAGTGGGGACAGTCCCCCAAAGCTCCCTATTCAGTGCACGGGCGGTGTGCAGGGATTCTGTCACCTCTCCTTTCCTGTGGGGAAAGCACTGGCTTAGTCTGCGAGTCCGCCTGAGCGCCAGAGTAAAAGGCCAAGCGATGCCTACCCGGGAGATGTTTGTGTGCATAGAGTGCCATCCTAGGCTACGCAGGCTACTGCACTTTTGTGGCTCTGTCTGCTTAGTTCGGCCTGGCAGGGTGAACCCAGGACGTGAACATGGAGCGCGGGAAAGGAAGACAGAAGAGGCACCAGCTCTCCAGCAGCTCTTCTTCCCTGACGCGACTGAAGCCTTGCTGAGGAAGCAGCGGCGAAGTGCTGTTCGCTCCAAGGCAAAGCCTCTGCGAATGAACAGCATTCGCTGAGAAATGTTTGGCGGGCTTCTGCTGCTTGCCTGAGCTCAGTCTCCCAGTGGGAGAAATGGCAGTGGGAGAAACCCGCATAGAGCGAAAGCCTCTTTGCCGTAGCATTCCCTCTGGGAAAGCATAGCATTCTTTGGGAAATCAGAGTCGGGTCTGTGGGATGCGGCCTGCTGCTTGCCAGAGTTGGTCTCCACAGCACGGTGTAATAAACCCGCATGGAGCGAAATCCTCTTTGCCTGGGCATCCCCTCTGCCTGAGAGAGAAGCGCGGTGGCGCCTGTGGAAAGAGCCTTAAGGAAAGGGACACGTCTGTCACGGCATAGCGAGGAAAGCCTGGCTGCTAAGGAGACACGAGGGGAAGATTAGGGCAGGGGAAAGGGCTCCACTCTGAGGAAGGAGTCTGGGCAGAAAGCATGCCTGTCCTGAGCCTTTGGGCTCAAGGAGACAGCAGCTCCTTGGCCACCTGTCCGTGGTGGGGACATGGGCTTGCCACCAGGCGCCTACCCTGAACTCGAGAAACAACTCCCAGAAAGAACTGGCCATCAGATGCCGGCTTCCTCCAGGACTTGGAAGCTTGGAAGAGGCATGGGGTTTAAGGGGAAGGAGTGGGGACAGTCCCCCAAGCTCCCTATTCAGTGCACGGGCGGTGTGCAGGGATCCTGTCACCTCTCCTTTCCTTTGGGGAAAGCACTGGCTAAGTCCGCGAGTCCTCCTGAGCGGCAGAGTAAAGGGCCAAGCGATGCCTACCCGGGAGATGTTTGTGTGCATAAAGTGCCATCCTAGGAAATGCACACTACTGCACTTTTGTGGCTCTGTCCGCTTAGTTCGGCCTGGCAGGGTGAACCCAGGACGCGAACATGGAGCCCGGGAAAGCAAGGCCCAAGAGGCACCAGCTCTCCCGCATCTCTTCTTCCCTGACGCGACTGAAGCCTTGCTGAGGAAGCAGCGGCGAAGTGCTGTTCGCTCCAAGGCAAAACCTCTGCGAAAACACAACATTCGCTGAGAAATGATCTGCGGGCTGCTGCTGCTTGTCTGAGCCCAGTCTCCCAGTGGGAGAAATGGCGGTGGGAGAAACCCGCATACAGTGAAAGCCTCTTTGCCTGGGCATCTCTCCTGGGAAAGCACAGCATTCGTAGGGAAATCAGAGTTGGGTTTGGGGATGCTGCTGCTGCTTGCCTTAGCTAGTCTCCGCAGCACTGTGAAAGATACCGCAAGGAGCGAAATACCCTTTGCCCTAGCATCCCCTCTGCCTGAGAGAGAAGCATGGTCGCACAAGTCTGTCACCGCCCTCCCCAGGAGCAAGTGTGGTGAAGGCACAGCACGCCGCCCCCTGGGATGAGAAGGAGCCCTTGGCCTTGGAGTCGGGAAACGCTTGGGAAGCAGAATAGCCTGCCATGGCACGAACAGCAGGCCAGTGGCAAGACAAGTGTCACCCGCTCCCTGTGCGGAGAGATTGAAGCCTGGGTGCTAAGGAGACATGAGGGGACGACTAGGGCAAGGGCGCGTGCTACACTCTGAGGAAGGAGTCTGGGCAGATGGCAGGCCTGTCCTGTGTCTCTGGTCCCAAGGGGAGAATATCTCCTAGGCCACCTGTCCCAAGGGCAGTCGGGCTTGCCCCCAGGTGCCATACCCGGCACTCGCAGAAACAACCCCATGGAGAAACGGGCAGTCAGATGCCGTCTTCCACCAAGATGTGGCAGTGTTGTGGGTGGCAGGGGGTGTGCCTGGTAAGGAGTGGAGACAGTCCCCCACAGTTCCCCATCCCAGTGCACGGGCCCTGTGCAGGGATGCTGTCGCCTCCTCTCTCCTGTGGTGAAGGCACTGGCCTAGACCCCGAGTCTGCCTGAGCGTCAGAGCAAAAGGCTAAGCCTTACCTACGCCAGGAAATGGTAATGGGCATAGAGTGCCATGCTAGGCCACGCACACTGCTGCAGGGTTTTGACTGTGTCTGCTTAGTTCGGCTTAGCAAGGTGAACCCTGGGCGCGAACTGGGAGCCCGGGAATGGAAGGCCCAAGAGGCACCACCTCTCCCGCGACTCTTCATCCCTGCCGCGACAGAGCAAATGACCAAAGCCTTGCTGAGGAAGCAGCAGCGAAGTGCGGTTCGCGCCAAGCTGACAACCTCTGCGAAAGCATAGCACTCGCTGGGAAATCAGAGTTGGTTCTGTGGGCTGCTTTTGCTGCTTGCCTTAGCCTACTATTCACAGCACGATGGGAGAAACGCGCATAGAGCGAAAGAATCTTTGCCGGGGCATACCCTTGGGAAGGCAGAGCAGTTTTTGGGAAATCAGAGTGGGGTCTGTGGGATGCTGCCTGCTGCTTGCCAGAGCTGGTCTCCACAGCACGGTGTAATACACCCGCATGGAGCGAAATCCTCTTTGCCTGGGCATCACCTCTGCCTGAGAGAGAAGCGCGGTGGCGCCTGTGGAAAGAGCCTTAAGGAAAGGGACACGTCTGTCACGACAGAGAGATGGAAGCCTGGCTGCTAAGGAGAAACGAGGGGAAGCTTAGGGCAGGGGAAAGGGCTCCATTCTGAGGAAGGAGTCTGGGCAGAAAGCATGCCTGTCCTCAGCCTTTGGGCTCAAGGAGACAGCAGCTCCTTGGCCACCTATCCGTGGTGGAGACATGGGCTTGCCACCAGGCGCCTACCCCGAACGTGAGCAACAACTCCCAGAAAGAACTGGGCATCAGAAGCCGGCTTTCTCCAGGATGGGGAAGCTTGGAGGAGGCACGGCGTTTAAGGGGAAGGAGTGGGGACAGTCCCCCAAAGCTCCCTATTCAGTGCACGGGCGGTGTGCAGGGATTCTGTCACCTCTCCTTTCCTGTGGGGAAAGCACTGGCTTAGTCTGCGAGTCCGCCTGAGCGCCAGAGTAAAAGGCCAAGCGATGCCTACCCGGGAGATGTTTGTGTGCATGGAGTGCCATCCTAGGCTACGCAGGCTACTGCACTTTTGTGGCTCTGTCTGCTTATTTCGGCCTGGCAGGTTGAACCCAGGACGTGAACATGGAGCGCGGGAAAGGAAGACAGAAGAGGCACCAGCTCTCCCGCAGCTCTTCTTCCCTGACGAAACTGAAGCCTTGCTGAGGAAGCAGCGGCGAAGTGCTGTTCGCTCCAAGGCAAAGCCTCTGCGAAAGCACAGCATTCGCTGAGAAATGTTCGGCGGGCTGCTGCTGCTTGCCTGAGCTCAGTCTCCCAGTGGGAGAAATCGCGGTGGGAGAACCCGCATACAGTGAAAGCCTCTTTGCCTGGGCATCACCCCTGGGAAAGCACCGCATTCGTAGGGAATTCAGAGTTGGGTTTGGGGATGCTGCTGCTGCTTGCCTGAGCTAGTCTCCGCAGCACGGTGGAAGATACCCGCATGGAGCGAAATACCCTTTGCCCTAGCATGCCCTCTGCCTGAGAGAGAAGCATGGTCGCACAAGTCTGTCACCGCGCTCCCCAGGAGGAAGTGTGGGGAAGGCCCCGCACGCCGCCCCCTGGGATGAGAAGGAGCCCTTGGCCTTGGGGTCCGGAAACGCTTGGGAAGCAGGATAGCCTGCCATGGCAGGAACAGCAGGCCAGTGGCAAGACAAGTGTCACCCACTCCCTGTGCGGAGAGATCGAAGCCTGGCTGCTAAGGAGACATGAGTGGACGACTAGGGCAGGGGCGCGTGCTCCACTCTGAGGAAGGAGTCGGGCAGATGGCAGGCCTGTCCTGTGCCTCTGGTCCCAAGGGGAGAGCATCTCCTAGGCCACCTGTCCCAAGGGCAGTCGGGCTTGCCCCCAGTTGCCATACCCGGAACTCGCAGAAACAACCCCATGGAGAAACGGGCAGTCAGATGCTGTCTTCCACCAAGATGTGGCAGTGTTGTGGGTGGCAGGGGTGTGCCTGGTAAGGAGTGGATACAGACCCCACAGTTCCCCATCCCAGTGCACGGGTCGTGTGCAGGGATCCTGTTGCCTCCTCTCTCCTGTGGTGAAGGCACTGGCCTAGACCTCGAGTCTGCCTGAGCGCATTAGCAAAAGTCAAAGCCTTACCTATGACAGGAGATGGTAATAGGCATAGAGTGCCATCCTAGGCCATGCACGCTGCTGTAGGGTTGTGATTATGTCTGCTTAGTTCGGCTTAGCAAGGTGAACCCCAGGCGCTAACGGGGAGCCCAGGAATGCAAGGCCCAAGAGGCACCAGCTCTCCCGCGGCTCTTCATCCCAGCCACAACAGAGCGAACGACCAAAGCCTTGCTGAGGAAGCAGCAGCGAAGTGCGGTTCGCACCATGCTGAAAACTTCTGCAAAAGCATAGCAGTCGCTGGGAAATCAGAGTTGGTTCTGTGGGCTGCTTTTGCTGCTTGCCTTAGCCAAGTATTCGCAGCACGATGGGAGAAACCCGCATAGAGCGAAAGCCTCTTTGACAGGGCATCCCCTCTGGGAAAGCACACCATTCTTTGGGAAATCAAAGTCGGGTCTGTGGGATGCTGCCTGCTGCTTGCCAGAGCTGGTCTCCACAGCACGGTGTAATACACTCGCATGGAGCGAAATCCTCTTTGCCTGGGCAACCCCTCTGCCTGAGAAAGAAGCGCGGTGACGCCTGTGGAAAGAGCCTTAAGGAAATGGACACGTTTGTCAGGGCAGAGCGACGGAAGCCTGGCTGCTAAAGAGACACGAGGGGAAGATTAGGGCAGGGGAAAGGGCTCCACTCTGTGGAAGGAGTCTGGGCAGAAGACAGGCCTGTCCTGTGCCTCTGGTCCCAAGGGGACCGCATCACCTTGGCCACCTGCCCCGTCGGCAGTCGGGCTTGCTCCAAGGTGCCATACCCGGAACTCGCAGAAACAACCCCATGGATAAACGGGCAGTCAGATGCCGTCTTCCACCAAGATGTGGCAGTGTTGTGGGTGGCAGGGTTTGTGCCTGGTAAGGAGTGGAGACAGTCCCCCACAGTTCCCCATCCCAGTGCACGGGCCGTGTGCAGGGATCCTGTCGCCTTCTCTCTCCTGTGGTGAAGGCACTGGTCTAGACCCCGAGTCTGCCTGAGCGCATGAGCAAAAGTCAAAGCCTTACCTATGACAGGAGATGGTAATAGGCATAGAGTGCCATGCTAGGCCACGCACGCTTCTGCAGGGTTGTGACTGTGTCTGCTTTGTTCGGCATAGCAAGGTGAACCGCGGGCGCGAAATAGGAGCACGGGAATGCAAGGCCCAAGAGGCACCAGCTCTCCCACGGCTCTTCATCCCTGCCGCGACAGAGCGAACGACCAAAGCCTTGCTGAGGAAGCAGCAGCGAAGTGCGGTTCGCACCAAGCTGAAAACTTCTGCAAAAGCATAGCAGTCGCTGGGAAATCAGAGTTGGTTCTGTGGGCTGCTTTTGTTGCTTGCCTTAGGCTAGTGTGGGAGGAACACGCGTAGAGCGAAAGCCTCATTGCCTGGGCATCCCCTCTGGGAAAGCACAGCATTCTATTGGAAATCAGAGTCGGGTCTGTGGGATGCGGCCTGCTGCTTGCCAGAGTTGGTCTCCACAGCACGGTGTAATAAACCCGCATGGAGCGAAATCCTCTTTGCCTGGGCATCCCCTCTGCCTGAGAGAGAAGCGCGGTGGCGCCTGTGGAAAGAGCCTTAAGGAAAGGGACACGTCTGTCACGGCATAGCGAGGAAAGCCTGGCTGCTAAGGAGACACGAGGGGAAGATTAGGGCAGGGGAAAGGGCTCCACTCTGAGGAAGGAGTCTGGGCAGAAAGCATGCCTGTCCTGAGCCTTTGGGCTCAAGGAGACAGCAGCTCCTTGGCCACCTGTCCGTGGTGGAGACATGGGCTTGCCACCAGGCGCCTACCCTGAACTCGAGAAACAACTCCCAGAAAGAACTGGCCATCAGATGCCGGCTTCCTCCAGGACTTGGAAGCTTGGAAGAGGCATGGGGTTTAAGGGGAAGGAGTGGGGACAGTCCCCCAAGCTCCCTATTCAGTGCACGGGCGGTGTGCAGGGATCCTGTCACCTCTCCTTTCCTGTGGGGAAAGCACTGGCTAAGTCCGCGAGTCCTCCTGAGCGGCAGAGTAAAGGGCTAAGCGATGCCTACCCGGGAGATGTTTGTGTGCATAAAGTGCCATCCTAGGAAATGCACACTACTGCACTTTTGTGGCTCTGTCCGCTTAGTTCGGCCTGGCAGGGTGAACCCAGGACGCGAACATGGAGCCCGGGAAAGCAAGGCCCAAGAGGCACCAGCTCTCCCGCATCTCTTCTTCCCTGACGCGACTGAAGCCTTGCTGAGAAAGCAGCGGCGAAGTGCTGTTCGCTCCAAGGCAAAACCTCTGCGAAAACACAGCATTCGCTGAGAAATGATCTGCGGGCTGCTGCTGCTTGTCTGAGCCCAGTCTCCCAGTGGGAGAAATGGCGGTGGGAGAAACCCGCATACAGTGAAAGCCTCTTTGCCTGGGCATCTCTCCTGGGAAAGCACAGCATTCGTAGGGAAATCAGAGTTGGGTTTGGGGATGCTGCTGCTGCTTGCCTTAGCTAGTCTCCGCAGCACTGTGAAAGATACCGCAAGGAGCGAAATACCCTTTGCCCTAGCATCCCCTCTGCCTGAGAGAGAAGCATGGTCGCACAATTCTGTCACCGCCCTCCCCAGGAGCAAGTGTGGTGAAGGCACAGCACGCCGCCCCCTGGGATGAGAAGGAGCCCTTGGCCTTGGAGTCGGGAAACGCTTGGGAAGCAGAATAGCCTGCCATGGCACGAACAGCAGGCCAGTGGCAAGACAAGTGTCACCCGCTCCCTGTGCGGAGAGATTGAAGCCTGGGTGCTAAGGAGACATGAGGGGACGACTAGGGCAAGGGCGCGTGCTACACTCTGAGGAAGGAGTCTGGGCAGATGGCAGGCCTGTCCTGTGCCTCTGGTCCCAAGGGGAGAATATCTCCTAGGCCACCTGTCCCAAGGGCAGTCGGGCTTGCCCCCAGGTGCCATACCCGGCACTCGCAGAAACAACCCCATGGAGAAACGGGCAGTCAGATGCCGTCTTCCACCAAGATGTGGCAGTGTTGTGGGTGGCAGGGGGTGTGCCTGGTAAGGAGTGGAGACAGTCCCCCACAGTTCCCCATCCCAGTGCACGGGCCCTGTGCAGGGATGCTGTCGCCTCCTCTCTCCTGTGGTGAAGGCACTGGCCTAGACCCCGAGTCTGCCTGAGCGTCAGAGCAAAAGGCTAAGCCTTACCTACGCCAGGAGATGGTAATGGGCATAGAGTGCCATGCTAGGCCACGCACACTGCTGCAGGGTTGTGACTGTGTCTGCTTAGTTCGGCTTAGCAAGGTGAACCCTGGGCGCGAACTGGGAGCCCGGGAATGGAAGGCCCAAGAGGCACCACCTCTCCCGCGACTCTTCATCCCTGCCACGACAGAGCAAATGACCAAAGCCTTGCTGAGGAAGCAGCAGCGAAGTGCGGTTCGCGCCAAGCTGACAACCTCTGCGAAAGCATAGCACTCGCTGGGAAATCAGAGTTGGTTCTGTGGGCTGCTTTTGCTGCTTGCCTTAGCCTAGTATTCACAGCACGATGGGAGAAACGCGCATAGAGCGAAAGACTCTTTGACAGGGCATCCCCTCTGGGAAAGCACACCATTCTTTGGGAAATCAAAGTCGGGTCTGTGGGATGCTGCCTGCTGCTTGCCAGAGCTGGTCTCCACAGCACGGTGTAATACACTCGCATGGAGCGAAATCCTCTTTGCCTGGGCAACCCCTCTGCCTGAGAAAGAAGCGCGGTGACGCCTGTGGAAAGAGCCTTAAGGAAATGGACACGTTTGTCAGGGCAGAGCGACGGAAGCCTGGCTGCTAAAGAGACACGAGGGGAAGATTAGGGCAGGGGAAAGGGCTCCACTCTGTGGAAGGAGTCTGGGCAGAAGGCAGGCCTGTCCTGTGCCTCTGGTCCCAAGGGGACCGCATCACCTTGGCCACCTGCCCCGTCGGCAGTCGGGCTTGCTCCAAGGTGCCATACCCGGAACTCGCAGAAACAACCCCATGGATAAACGGGCAGTCAGATGCCGTCTTCCACCAAGATGTGGCAGTGTTGTGGGTGGCAGGGTTTGTGCCTGGTAAGGAGTGGAGACAGTCCCCCACAGTTCCCCATCCCAGTGCACAGGCCGTGTGCAGGGATCCTGTCGCCTTCTCTCTCCTGTGGTGAAGGCAATGGTCTAGACCCCGAGTCTGCCTGAGCGCATGAGCAAAAGTCAAAGCCTTACCTATCAAAGGAGATGGTAATAGGCATAGAGTGCCATGCTAGGCCACGCACGCTGCTGCAGGGTTGTGACTGTGTCTGCTTTGTTCGGCATAGCAAGGTGAACCGCGGGCGCGAAATAGGAGCACGGGAATGCAAGGCCCAAGAGGCACCAGCTCTCCCACGGCTCTTCATCCCTGCCGCGACAGAGCGAAAGACCAAAGCCTTGCTGAGGAAGCAGCAGCGAAGTGCGGTTCGCACCAAGCTGAAAACTTCTGCAAAAGCATAGCAGTCGCTGGGAAATCAGAGTTGGTTCTGTGGGCTGCTTTTGTTGCTTGCCTTAGGCTAGTGTGGGAGGAACACGCGTAGAGCGAAAGCCTCATTGCCTGGGCATCCCCTCTGGGAAAGCACAGCATTCTATTGGAAATCAGAGTCGGGTCTGTGGGATGCTGCCTGCTGCTTGCCAGAGCTAGTTTCCACAGCATGGTGTAATAAACCCGCATGGAGCGAAATCCTCTTTGCCTGGGCAACCCCTCTGCCTGAGAGAGAAGCGCGGTGGCGCCTGTGGAAAGAGCCTTAAGGAAAGGGACACGTCTGTCACGGCAGAGCGAGGAAAGCCTGGCTGCTAAGGAGACACGAGGGGAAGATTAGGGCAGGGGAAAGGGCTCCACTCTGAGGAAGGAGTCTGGGCAGAAAGCATGCCTGTCCTGAGCCTTTGGGCTCAAGGAGACAGCAGCTCCTTGGCCACCTGTCCGTGGTGGAGACATGGGCTTGCCACCAGGCGCCTACCCTGAACTCGAAAAACAACTCCCAGAAAGAACTGGCCATCAGATGCCGGCTTCCTCCAGGATGTGGAAGCTTGGAAGAGGCATGGGGTTTAAGGGGAAGGAGTGGGGACAGTCCCCCAAGCTCCCTATTCAGTGCATGGGCGGTGTGCAGGGATCCTGTCACCTCTCCTTTCCTGTGGGGAAAGCACTGGCTTAGTCTGCGAGTCCGCCAGAGTAAAAGGCCAAGCGATGCCTACCCTTTGAGATGTTTGTGTGCATAGAGTGCCATCCTATGCTACGCAGGCTACTGCACTTTTGTGGCTCTGTCTGCTTAGTTCGGCCTGGCAGGGTGAACCCAGGACGTGAACATGGAGCGCGGGAAAGGAAGACAGAAGAGGCACCAGCTCTCCAGCAGCTCTTCTTCCCTGACGCGACTGAAGCCTTGCTGAGGAAGCAGCGGCGAAGTGCTGTTCGCTCCAAGGCAAAGCCTCTGCGAATGCACAGCATTCGCTGAGAAATGTTTGGCGGGCTTCTGCTGCTTGCCTGAGCTCAGTCTCCCACTGGGAGAAATGGCAGTGGGAGAAACCCGCATAGAGCGAAAGCCTCTTTGCCGTAGCATTCCCTCTGGGAAAGCACAGCATTCTTTGGGAAATCAGAGTCGGGTCTGTGGGATGCGGCCTGCTGCTTGCCAGAGTTGGTCTCCACAGCACGGTGTAATAAATCCGCATGGAGCGAAATCCTCTTTGCCTGGGCATCCCCTCTGCCTGAGAGAGAAGCGCGGTGGCGCCTGTGGAAAGAGCCTTAAGGAAAGGGACACGTCTGTCACGGCATAGCGAGGAAAGCCTGGCTGCTAAGGAGACACGAGGGGAAGATTAGGGCAGGGGAAAGGGCTCCACTCTGAGGAAGGAGTCTGGGCAGAAAGCATGCCTGTCCTGAGCCTTTGGGCTCAAGGAGACAGCAGCTCCTTGGCCAACCTGTCCGTGGTGGAGACATGGGCTTGCCACCAGGCGCCTACCCTGAACTCGAGAAACAACTCCCAGAAAGAACTGGCCATCAGATGCCGGCTTCCTCCAGGACGTGGAAGCTTGGAAGAGGCATGGGGTTTAAGGGGAAGGAGTGGGGACAGTCCCCCAAGCTCCCTATTCAGTGCACGGGTGGTGTGCAGGGATCCTGTCACCTCTCCTTTCCTGTGGGGAAAGCACTGGCTAAGTCCGCGAGTCCTCCTGAGCGGCAGAGTAAAGGGCCAAGCGATGCCTACCCGGGAGATGTTTGTGTGCATAAAGTGCCATCCTAGGAAATGCACACTACTGCACTTTTGTGGCTCTGTCCGCTTAGTTCGGCCTGGCAGGGTGAACCCAGGACGCGAACATGGAGCCCGGGAAAGCAAGGCCCAAGAGGCACCAGCTCTCCCGCATCTCTTCTTCCCTGACGCGACTGAAGCCTTGCTGAGGAAGCAGCGGCGAAGTGCTGTTCGCTCCAAGGCAAAACCTCTGCGAAAACACAGCATTCGCTGAGAAATGATCTGCGGGCTGCTGCTGCTTGTCTGAGCCCAGTCTCCCAGTGGGAGAAATGGCGGTGGGAGAAACCCGCATACAGTGAAAGCCTCTTTGCCTGGGCATCTCTCCTGGGAAAGCACAGCATTCGTAGGGAAATCAGAGTTGGGTTTGGGGATGCTGCTGCTGCTTGCCTTAGCTAGTCTCCGCAGCACTGTGAAAGATACCGCAAGGAGCGAAATACCCTTTGCCCTAGCATCCCCTCTGCCTGAGAGAGAAGCATGGTCGCACAAGTCTGTCACCGCCCTCCCCAGGAGCAAGTGTGGTGAAGGCACAGCACGCCGCCCCCTGGGATGAGAAGGAGCCCTTGGCCTTGGAGTCGGGAAACGCTTGGGAAGCAGAATAGCCTGCCATGGCACGAACAGCAGGCCAGTGGCAAGACAAGTGTCACCCGCTCCCTGTGCGGAGAGATTGAAGCCTGGGTGCTAAGGAGACATGAGGGGACGACTAGGGCAAGGGCGCATGCTACACTCTGAGGAAGGAGTCTGGGCAGATGGCAGGCCTGTCCTGTGCCTCTGGTCCCAAGGGGAGAATATCTCCTAGGCCACCTGTCCCAAGGGCAGTCGGGCTTGCCCCCAGGTGCCATACCCGGCACTCGCAGAAACAACCCCATGGAGAAACGGGCAGTCAGATGCCGTCTTCCACCAAGATGTGGCAGTGTTGTGGGTGGCAGGGGGTGTGCCTGGTAAGGAGTGGAGACAGTCCCCCACAGTTCCCCATCCCAGTGCACGGGCCCTGTGCAGGGATGCTGTCGCCTCCTCTCTCCTGTGGTGAAGGCACTGGCCTAGACCCCGAGTCTGCCTGAGCGTCAGAGCAAAAGGCTAAGCCTTACCTACACCAGGAGATGGTAATGGGCATAGAGTGCCATGCTAGGCCACGCACACTGCTGCAGAGTTGTGACTGTGTCTGCTTAGTTCGGCTTAGCAAGGTGAACCCTGGGCGCGAACTGGGAGCCCGGGAATGGAAGGCCCAAGAGGCACCACCTCTCCCGCGACTCTTCATCCCTGCCGCGACAGAGCAAATGACCAAAGCCTTGCTGAGGAAGCAGCAGCGAAGTGCGGTTCGCGCCAAGCTGACAACCTCTGCGAAAGCATAGCACTCGCTGGGAAATCAGAGTTGGTTCTGTGGGCTGCTTTTGCTGCTTGCCTTAGCCTAGTATTCACAGCACGATGGGAGAAACGCGCATAGAGCGAAAGACTCTTTGCCGGGGCATCCCCTTGGGAAGGCAGAGCATTTTTTGGGAAATCAGAGTGGGGTCTGTGGGATGCTGCCTGCTGCTTGCCAGAGCTGGTCTCCACAGCACGGTGTAATACACCCGCATGGAGCGAAATCCTCTTTGCCTGGGCATCACCTCTGCCTGAGAGAGAAGCGCGGTGGCGCCTGTGGAAAGAGCCTTAAGGAAAGGGACACGTCTGTCACGACAGAGAGATGGAAGCCTGGCTGCTAAGGAGAAACGAGGGGAAGCTTAGGGCAGGGGAAAGGGCTCCATTCTGAGGAAGGAGTCTGGGCAGAAAGCATGCCTGTCCTCAGCCTTTGGGCTCAAGGAGACAGCAGCTCCTTGGCCACCTGTCCGTGGTGGAGACATGGGCTTGCCACCAGGCGCCTACCCTGAACGTGAGCAACAACTCCCAGAAAGAACTGGGCATCAGAAGCCGGCTTTCTCCAGGATGGGGAAGCTTGGAGGAGGCACGGGGTTTAAGGGGAAGGAGTGGGGACAGTCCCCCAAAGCTCCCTATTCAGTGCACGGGCGGTGTGCAGGGATTCTGTCACCTCTCCTTTCCTGTGGGGAAAGCACTGGCTTAGTCTGCGAGTCCGCCTGAGCGCCAGAGTAAAAGGCCAAGCGATGCCTACCCGGGAGATGTTTGTGTGCATAGAGTGCCATCCTAGGCTACGCAGGCTACTGCACTTTTGTGGCTCTGTCTGCTTAGTTCGGCCTGGCAGGGTGAACCCAGGACGTGAACATGGAGCCCGGGAAAGGAAGACAGAAGAGGCACCAGCTCTCCCGCAGCTCTTCTTCCCTGACGAAACTGAAGCCTTGCTGAGGAAGCAGCGGCGAAGTGCTGTTCGCTCCAAGGCAAAGCCTCTGCGAAAGCACAGCATTCGCTGAGAAATGTTCGGCGGGCTGCTGCTGCTTGCCTGAGCTCAGTCTCCCAGTGGGAGAAATCGCGGTGGGAGAACCCGCATCCAGTGAAAGCCTCTTTGCCTGGGCATCACCCCTGGGAAAGCACCGCATTCGTAGGGAATTCAGAGTTGGGTTTGGGGATGCTGCTGCTGCTTGCCTGAGCTAGTCTCCGCAGCACGGTGGAAGATACCCGCATGGAGCGAAATACCCTTTGCCCTAGCATGCCCTCTGCCTGAGAGAGAAGCATGGTCGCACAAGTCTGTCACCGCGCTCCCCAGGAGGAAGTGTGGGGAAGGCCCCGCACGCCGCCCCCTGGGATGAGAAGGAGCCCTTGGCCTTGGGGTCCGGAAACGCTTGGGAAGCAGGATAGCCTGCCATGGCAGGAACAGCAGGCCAGTGGCAAGACAAGTGTCACCCACTCCCTGTGCGGAGAGATCGAAGCCTGGCTGCTAAGGAGACATGAGTGGACGACTAGGGCAGGGGCGCGTGCTCCACTCTGAGGAAGGAGTCGGGCAGATGGCAGGCCTGTCCTGTGCCTCTGGTCCCAAGGGGAGAGCATCTCCTAGGCCACCTGTCCCAAGGGCAGTCGGGCTTGCCCCCAGTTGCCATACCCGGAACTCGCAGAAACAACCCCATGGAGAAACGGGCAGTCAGATGCTGTCTTCCACCAAGATGTGGCAGTGTTGTGGGTGGCAGGGGTGTGCCTGGTAAGGAGTGGATACAGACCCCACAGTTCCCCATCCCAGTGCACGGGTCGTGTGCAGGGATCCTGTTGCCTCCTCTCTCCTGTGGTGAAGGCACTGGCCTAGACCTCGAGTCTGCCTGAGCGCATTAGCAAAAGTCAAAGCCTTACCTATGACAGGAGATGGTAATAGGCATAGAGTGCCATCCTAGGCCATGCACGCTGCTGTAGGGTTGTGATTATGTCTGCTTAGTTCGGCTTAGCAAGGTCAACCCCAGGCGCTAACGGGGAGCCCAGGAATGCAAGGCCCAAGAGGCACCAGCTCTCCCGCGGCTCTTCATCCCAGCCACAACAGAGCGAACGACCAAAGCCTTGCTGAGGAAGCAGCAGCGAAGTGCGGTTCGCACCAAGCTGAAAACTTCTGCAAAAGCATAGCAGTCGCTGGGAAATCAGAGTTGGTTCTGTGGGCTGCTTTTGCTGCTTGCCTTAGCCTAGTATTCGCAGCACGATGGGAGAAACCCGCATAGAGCGAAAGCCTCCTTGACAGGGCATCCCCTCTGGGAAAGCACACCATTCTTTGGGAAATCAAAGTCGGGTCTGTGGGATGCTGCCTGCTGCTTGCCAGAGCTGGTCTCCACAGCACGGTGTAATACACTCGCATGGAGCGAAATCCTCTTTGCCTGGGCAACCCCTCTGCCTGAGAAAGAAGCGCGGTGACGCCTGTGGAAAGAGCCTTAAGGAAATGGACACGTTTGTCAGGGCAGAGCGACGGAAGCCTGGCTGCTAAAGAGACACGAGGGGAAGATTAGGGCAGGGGAAAGGGCTCCACTCTGTGGAAGGAGTCTGGGCAGAAGGCAGGCCTGTCCTGTGCCTCTGGTCCCAAGGGGACCGCATCACCTTGGCCACCTGCCCCGTCGGCAGTCGGGCTTGCTCCAAGGTGCCATACCCGGAACTCGCAGAAACAACCCCATGGATAAACGGGCAGTCAGATGCCGTCTTCCACCAAGATGTGGCAGTGTTGTGGGTGGCAGGGTTTGTGCCTGGTAAGGAGTGGAGACAGTCCCCCACAGTTCCCCATCCCAGTGCACGGGCCGTGTGCAGGGATCCTGTCGCCTTCTCTCTCCTGTGGTGAAGGCACTGGTCTAGACCCCGAGTCTGCCTGAGCGCATGAGCAAAAGTCAAAGCCTTACCTATGACAGGAGATGGTAATAGGCATAGAGTGCCATGCTAGGCCACGCACGCTGCTGCAGGGTTGTGACTGTGTCTGCTTTGTTCGGCATAGCAAGGTGAACCGCGGGTGCGAAATAGGAGCACGGGAATGCAAGGCCCAAGAGGCACCAGCTCTCCCACGGCTCTTCATCCCTGCCGCGACAGAGCGAACGACCAAAGCCTTGCTGAGGAAGCAGCAGCGAAGTGCGGTTCGCACCAAGCTGAAAACTTCTGCAAAAGCATAGCAGTCGCTGGGAAATCAGAGTTGGTTCTGTGGGCTGCTTTTGTTGCTTGCCTTAGGCTAGTGTGGGAGGAACACGCGTAGAGCGAAAGCCTCATTGCCTGGGCATCCCCTCTGGGAAAGCACAGCATTCTATTGGAAATCAGAGTCGGGTCTGTGGGATGCGGCCTGCTGCTTGCCAGAGCTAGTTTCCACAGCATGGTGTAATAAACCCGCATGGAGCGAAATCCTCTTTGCCTGGGCAACCCCTCTGCCTGAGAGAGAAGCGCGGTGGCGCCTGTGGAAAGAGCCTTAAGGAAAGGGACACGTCTGTCACGGCAGAGCGAGGAAAGCCTGGCTGCTAAGGAGACACGAGGGGAAGATTAGGGCAGGGGAAAGGGCTCCACTCTGAGGAAGGAGTCTGGGCAGAAAGCATGCCTGTCCTGAGCCTTTGGGCTCAAGGAGACAGCAGCTCCTTGGCCACCTGTCCGTGGTGGAGACATGGGCTTGCCACCAGGCGCCTACCCTGAACTCGAAAAACAACTCCCAGAAAGAACTGGCCATCAGATGCCGGCTTCCTCCAGGATGTGGAAGCTTGGAAGAGGCATGGGGTTTAAGGGGAAGGAGTGGGGACAGTCCCCCAAGCTCCCTATTCAGTGCATGGGCGGTGTGCAGGGATCCTGTCACCTCTCCTTTCCTGTGGGGAAAGCACTGGCTTAGTCTTCGAGTCCGCCAGAGTAAAAGGCCAAGCGATGCCTACCCTTTGAGATGTTTGTGTGCATAGAGTGCCATCCTATGCTACGCAGGCTACTGCACTTTTGTGGCTCTGTCTGCTTAGTTCGGCCTGGCAGGGTGAACCCAGGACGTGAACATGGAGCGCGGGAAAGGAAGACAGAAGAGGCACCAGCTCTCCAGCAGCTCTTCTTCCCTGACGCGACTGAAGCCTTGCTGAGGAAGCAGCGGCGAAGTGCTTTTCGCTCCAAGGCAAAGCCTCTGCGAATGCACAGCATTCGCTGAGAAATGTTTGGCGGGCTTCTGCTGCTTGCCTGAGCTCAGTCTCCCACTGGGAGAAATGGCAGTGGGAGAAACCCGCATAGAGCGAAAGCCTCTTTGCCGTAGCATTCCCTCTGGGAAAGCACAGCATTCTTTGGGAAATCAGAGTCGGGTCTGTGGGATGCGGCCTGCTGCTTGCCAGAGTTGGTCTCCACAGCACGGTGTAATAAATCCGCATGGAGCGAAATCCTCTTTGCCTGGGCATCCCCTCTGCCTGAGAGAGAAGCGCGGTGGCGCCTGTGGAAAGAGCCTTAAGGAAAGGGACACGTCTGTCACGGCATAGCGAGGAAAGCCTGGCTGCTAAGGAGACACGAGGGGAAGATTAGGGCAGGGGAAAGGGCTCCACTCTGAGGAAGGAGTCTGGGCAGAAAGCATGCCTGTCCTGAGCCTTTGGGCTCAAGGAGACAGCAGCTCCTTGGCCAACCTGTCCGTGGTGGAGACATGGGCTTGCCACCAGGCGCCTACCCTGAACTCGAGAAACAACTCCCAGAAAGAACTGGCCATCAGATGCCGGCTTCCTCCAGGACGTGGAAGCTTGGAAGAGGCATGGGGTTTAAGGGGAAGGAGTGGGGACAGTCCCCCAAGCTCCCTATTCAGTGCACGGGTGGTGTGCAGGGATCCTGTCACCTCTCCTTTCCTGTGGGGAAAGCACTGGCTAAGTCCGCGAGTCCTCCTGAGCGGCAGAGTAAAGGGCCAAGCGATGCCTACCCGGGAGATGTTTGTGTGCATAAAGTGCCATCCTAGGAAATGCACACTACTGCACTTTTGTGGCTCTGTCCGCTTAGTTCGGCCTGGCAGGGTGAACCCAGGACGCGAACATGGAGCCCGGGAAAGCAAGGCCCAAGAGGCACCAGCTCTCCCGCATCTCTTCTTCCCTGACGCGACTGAAGCCTTGCTGAGGAAGCAGCGGCGAAGTGCTGTTCGCTCCAAGGCAAAACCTCTGCGAAAACACAGCATTCGCTGAGAAATGATCTGCGGGCTGCTGTTGCTTGTCTGAGCCCAGTCTCCCAGTGGGAGAAATGGCGGTGGGAGAAACCCGCATACAGTGAAAGCCTCTTTGCCTGGGCATCTCTCCTGGGAAAGCACAGCATTCGTAGGGAAATCAGAGTTGGGTTTGGGGATGCTGCTGCTGCTTGCCTTAGCTAGTCTCCGCAGCACTGTGAAAGATACCGCAAGGAGCGAAATACCCTTTGCCCTAGCATCCCCTCTGCCTGAGAGAGAAGCATGGTCGCACAAGTCTGTCACCGCCCTCCCCAGGAGCAAGTGTGGTGAAGGCACAGCACGCCGCCCCCTGGGATGAGAAGGAGCCCTTGGCCTTGGAGTCGGGAAACGCTTGGGAAGCAGAATAGCCTGCCATGGCACGAACAGCAGGCCAGTGGCAAGACAAGTGTCACCCGCTCCCTGTGCGGAGAGATTGAAGCCTGGGTGCTAAGGAGACATGAGGGGACGACTAGGGCAAGGGCGCGTGCTACACTCTGAGGAAGGAGTCTGGGCAGATGGCAGGCCTGTCCTGTGCCTCTGGTCCCAAGGGGAGAATATCTCCTAGGCCACCTGTCCCAAGGGCAGTCGGGCTTGCCCCCAGGTGCCATACCCGGCACTCGCAGAAACAACCCCATGGAGAAACGGGCAGTCAGATGCCGTCTTCCACCAAGATGTGGCAGTGTTGTGGGTGGCAGGGGGTGTGCCTGGTAAGGAGTGGAGACAGTCCCCCACAGTTCCCCATCCCAGTGCACGGGCCCTGTGCAGGGATGCTGTCGCCTCCTCTCTCCTGTGGTGAAGGCACTGTCCTAGACCCCGAGTCTGCCTGAGCGTCAGAGCAAAAGGCTAAGCCTTACCTACGCCAGGAGATGGTAATGGGCATAGAGTGCCATGCTAGGCCACGCACACTGCTGCAGGGTTGTGACTGTGTCTGCTTAGTTCGGCTTAGCAAGGTGAACCCTGGGCGCGAACTGGGAGCCCGGGAATGGAAGGCCCAAGAGGCACCACCTCTCCCGCGACTCTTCATCCCTGCCGCGACAGAGCAAATGACCAAAGCCTTGCTGAGGAAGCAGCAGCGAAGTGCGGTTCGCGCCAAGCTGACAACCTCTGCGAAAGCATAGCACTCGCTGGGAAATCAGAGTTGGTTCTGTGGGCTGCTTTTGCTGCTTGCCTTAGCCTAGTATTCACAGCACGATGGGAGAAACGCGCATAGAGCGAAAGACTCTTTGCCGGGGCATCCCCTTGGGAAGGCAGAGCATTTTTTGGGAAATCAGAGTGGGGTCTGTGGGATGCTGCCTGCTGCTTGCCAGAGCTGGTCTCCACAGCACGGTGTAATACACCCGCATGGAGCGAAATCCTCTTTGCCTGGGCATCACCTCTGCCTGAGAGAGAAGCGCAGTGGCGCCTGTGGAAAGAGCCTTAAGGAAAGGGTCACGTCTGTCACGACAGAGAGATGGAAGCCTGGCTGCTAAGGAGAAACGAGGGGAAGCTTAGGGCAGGGGAAAGGGCTCCATTCTGAGGAAGGAGTCTGGGCAGAAAGCATGCCTGTCCTCAGCCTTTGGGCTCAAGGAGACAGCAGCTCCTTGGCCACCTGTCCGTGGTGGAGACATGGGCTTGCCACCAGGCGCCTACCCTGAACGTGAGCAACAACTCCCAGAAAGAACTGGGCATCAGAAGCCGGCTTTCTCCAGGATGGGGAAGCTTGGAGGAGGCACGGGGTTTAAGGGGAAGGAGTGGGGACAGTCCCCCAAAGCTCCCTATTCAGTGCACGGGCGGTGTGCAGGGATTCTGTCACCTCTCCTTTCCTGTGGGGAAAGCACTGGCTTAGTCTGCGAGTCCGCCTGAGCGCCAGAGTAAAAGGCCAAGCGATGCCTACCCGGGAGATGTTTGTGTGCATAGAGTGCCATCCTAGGCTACGCAGGCTACTGCACTTTTGTGGCTCTGTCTGCTTAGTTCGGCCTGGCAGGGTGAACCCAGGACGTGAACATGGAGCCCGGGAAAGGAAGACAGAAGAGGCACCAGCTCTCCCGCAGCTCTTCTTCCCTGACGAAACTGAAGCCTTGCTGAGGAAGCAGCGGCGAAGTGCTGTTCGCTCCAAGGCAAAGCCTCTGCGAAAGCACAGCATTCGCTGAGAAATGTTCGGCGGGCTGCTGCTGCTTGCCTGAGCTCAGTCTCCCAGTGGGAGAAATCGCGGTGGGAGAACCCGCATACAGTGAAAGCCTCTTTGCCTGGGCATCACCCCTGGGAAAGCACCGCATTCGTAGGGAATTCAGAGTTGGGTTTGGGGATGCTGCTGCTGCTTGCCTGAGCTAGTCTCCGCAGCACGGTGGAAGATACCCGCATGGAGCGAAATACCCTTTGCCCTAGCATGCCCTCTGCCTGAGAGAGAAGCATGGTCGCACAAGTCTGTCACCGCGCTCCCCAGGAGGAAGTGTGGGGAAGGCCCCGCACGCCGCCCCCTGGGATGAGAAGGAGCCCTTGGCCTTGGGGTCCGGAAACGCTTGGGAAGCAGGATAGCCTGCCATGGCAGGAACAGCAGGCCAGTGGCAAGACAAGTGTCACCCACTCCCTGTGCGGAGAGATCGAAGCCTGGCTGCTAAGGAGACATGAGTGGACGACTAGGGCAGGGGCGCGTGCTCCACTCTGAGGAAGGAGTCGGGCAGATGGCAGGCCTGTCCTGTGCCTCTGGTCCCAAGGGGAGAGCATCTCCTAGGCCACCTGTCCCAAGGGCAGTCGGGCTTGCCCCCAGTTGCCATACCCGGAACTCGCAGAAACAACCCCATGGAGAAACGGGCAGTCAGATGCTGTCTTCCACCAAGATGTGGCAGTGTTGTGGGTGGCAGGGGTGTGCCTGGTAAGGAGTGGATACAGACCCCACAGTTCCCCATCCCAGTGCACGGGTCGTGTGCAGGGATCCTGTTGCCTCCTCTCTCCTGTGGTGAAGGCACTGGCCTAGACCTCGAGTCTGCCTGAGCGCATTAGCAAAAGTCAAAGCCTTACCTATGACAGGAGATGGTAATAGGCATAGAGTGCCATCCTAGGCCATGCACGCTGCTGTAGGGTTGTGATTATGTCTGCTTAGTTCGGCTTAGCAAGGTCAACCCCAGGCGCTAACGGGGAGCCCAGGAATGCAAGGCCCAAGAGGCACCAGCTCTCCCGCGGCTCTTCATCCCAGCCACAACAGAGCGAACGACCAAAGCCTTGCTGAGGAAGCAGCAGCGAAGTGCGGTTCGCACCAAGCTGAAAACTTCTGCAAAAGCATAGCAGTCGCTGGGAAATCAGAGTTGGTTCTGTGGGCTGCTTTTGCTGCTTGCCTTAGCCTAGTATTCGCAGCACGATGGGAGAAACCCGCATAGAGCGAAAGCCTCTTTGACAGGGCATCCCCTCTGGGAAAGCACACCATTCTTTGGGAAATCAAAGTCGGGTCTGTGGGATGCTGCCTGCTGCTTGCCAGAGCTGGTCTCCACAGCACGGTGTAATACACTCGCATGGAGCGAAATCCTCTTTGCCTGGGCAACCCCTCTGCCTGAGAAAGAAGCGCGGTGACGCCTGTGGAAAGAGCCTTAAGGAAATGGACACGTTTGTCAGGGCAGAGCGACGGAAGCCTGGCTGCTAAAGAGACACGAGGGGAAGATTAGGGCAGGGGAAAGGGCTCCACTCTGTGGAAGGAGTCTGGGCAGAAGGCAGGCCTGTCCTGTGCCTCTGGTCCCAAGGGGACCGCATCACCTTGGCCACCTGCCCCGTCGGCAGTCGGGCTTGCTCCAAGGTGCCATACCCGGAACTCGCAGAAACAACCCCATGGATAAACGGGCAGTCAGATGCCGTCTTCCACCAAGATGTGGCAGTGTTGTGGGTGGCAGGGTTTGTGCCTGGTAAGGAGTGGAGACAGTCCCCCACAGTTCCCCATCCTAGTGCACGGGCCGTGTGCAGGGATCCTGTCGCCTTCTCTCTCCTGTGGTGAAGGCACTGGTCTAGACCCCGAGTCTGCCTGAGCGCATGAGCAAAAGTCAAAGCCTTACCTATGACAGGAGATGGTAATAGGCATAGAGTGCCATGCTAGGCCACGCACGCTGCTGCAGGGTTGTGACTGTGTCTGCTTAGTTCGGCTTAGTAAGGTGAACCCTGGGCGCGAACTGGGAGCCCGGGAATGCAAAGCCCAAGAGGAACAGCTCTCCCGCGGCTCTTCATTCCTGCCTCCACAGAGCGAACGACCATAGCCTTGCTAAGGAAGCAGCAGCGAAGTGCGGTTCGCACCAAGCTGAAAACCTCTGCAAAAGCATAGCAGTCGCTAGGAAATCAGAGTCGGTTCTGTGGGCTGCTTTTGTTGCTTGCCTTAGCCTAGTGTTGGCAGCATGATGGGAGAAACCCGCATAGAGCGAAAGCCTCTTTGCCGGGCATCCTCTCTGGGAAAACACAGCATTCTTTGGGAAGTCAGAGTCTGGTCTGTTGGATGCTGCCTGCTGCTTGCCAGAGCTAGTCTCCACAGCACGGTGTAATAAACCGCATGGAGCGAAATCCTCTTTGCCTGGGCATCCCCTCTGCCTGAGAGAGTAGCGCGGTGGCGCCTGTGGAAAGAGCCTTAAGGAAATGGACACGTTTGTCAGGGCAGAGCGACGGAAGCCTGGCTGCTAAAGAGACACGAGGGGAAGATTAGGGCAGGGGAAAGGGCTCCACTCTGTGGAAGGAGTCTGGGCAGAAGGCAGGCCTGTCCTGTGCCTCTGGTCCCAAGGGGACCGCATCACCTTGGCCACCTGCCCCGTCGGCAGTCAGGCTTGCTCCAAGGTGCCATACCCGGAACTCGCAGAAACAACCCCATGGATAAACGGGCAGTCAGATGCCGTCTTCCACCAAGATGTGGCAGTGTTGTGGGTGGCAGGGTTTGTGCCTGGTAAGGAGTGGAGACAGTCCCCCACAGTTCCCCATCCTAGTGCACGGGCCGTGTACAGGGATCCTGTCGCCTTCTCTCTCCTGTGGTGAAGGCACTGGTCTAGACCCCGAGTCTGCCTGAGCGCATGAGCAAAAGTCAAAGCCTTACCTATGACAGGAGATGGTAATAGGCATAGAGTGCCATGCTAGGCCACGCACGCTGCTGCAGGGTTGTGACTGTGTCTGCTTTGTTCGGCATAGCAAGGTGAACCGCGGGTGCGAAATAGGAGCACGGGAATGCAAGGCCCAAGAGGCACCAGCTCTCCCACGGCTCTTCATCCCTGCCGCGACAGAGTGAACGACCAAAGCCTTGCTGAGGAAGCAGCAGCGAAGTGCGGTTCGCACCAAGCTGAAAACTTCTGCAAAAGCATAGCAGTCGCTGGGAAATCAGAGTTGGTTCTGTGGGCTGCTTTTGTTGCTTGCCTTAGGCTAGTGTGGGAGGAACACGCGTAGAGCGAAAGCCTCATTGCCTGGGCATCCCCTCTGGGAAAGCACAGCATTCTATTGGAAATCAAAGTCGGGTCTGTGGGATGCTGCCTGCTGCTTGCCAGAGCTAGTTTCCACAGCATGGTGTAATAAACCCGCATGGAGCGAAATCCTCTTTGCCTGGGCAACCCCTCTGCCTGAGAGAGAAGCGCGGTGGCGCCTGTGGAAAGAGCCTTAAGGAAAGGGACACGTCTGTCACGGCAGAGCGAGGAAAGCCTGGCTGCTAAGGAGACACGAGGGGAAGATTAGGGCAGGGGAAAGGGCTCCACTCTGAGGAAGGAGTCTGGGCAGAAAGCATGCCTGTCCTGAGCCTTTGGGCTCAAGGAGACAGCAGCTCCTTGGCCACCTGTCCGTGGTGGAGACATGGGCTTGCCACCAGGCGCCTACCCTGAACTCGAAAAACAACTCCCAGAAAGAACTGGCCATCAGATGCCGGCTTCCTCCAGGATGTGGAAGCTTGGAAGAGGCATGGGGTTTAAGGGGAAGGAGTGGGGACAGTCCCCCAAGCTCCCTATTCAGTGCATGGGCGGTGTGCAGGGATCCTGTCACCTCTCCTTTCCTGTGGGGAAAGCACTGGCTTAGTCTGCGAGTCCGCCAGAGTAAAAGGCCAAGCGATGCCTACCCTTTGAGATGTTTGTGTGCATAGAGTGCCATCCTATGCTACGCAGGCTACTGCACTTTTGTGGCTCTGTCTGCTTAGTTCGGCCTGGCAGGGTGAACCCAGGACGTGAACATGGAGCGCGGGAAAGGAAGACAGAAGAGGCACCAGCTCTCCAGCAGCTCTTCTTCCCTGACGCGACTGAAGCCTTGCTGAGGAAGCAGCGGCGAAGTGCTGTTCGCTCCAAGGCAAAGCCTCTGCGAATGCACAGCATTCGCTGAGAAATGTTTGGCGGGCTTCTGCTGCTTGCCTGAGCTCAGTCTCCCACTGGGAGAAATGGCAGTGGGAGAAACCCGCATAGAGCGAAAGCCTCTTTGCCGTAGCATTCCCTCTGGGAAAGCACAGCATTCTTTGGGAAATCAGAGTGGGGTCTGTGGGATGCTGCCTGCTGCTTGCCAGAGCTGGTCTCCACAGCACGGTGTAATACACCCGCATGGAGCGAAATCCTCTTTGCCTGGGCATCACCTCTGCCTGAGAGAGAAGCGCGGTGGCGCCTGTGGAAAGAGCCTTAAGGAAAGGGTCACGTCTGTCACGACAGAGAGATGGAAGCCTGGCTGCTAAGGAGAAACGAGGGGAAGCTTAGGGCAGGGGAAAGGGCTCCATTCTGAGGAAGGAGTCTGGGCAGAAAGCATGCCTGTCCTCAGCCTTTGGGCTCAAGGAGACAGCAGCTCCTTGGCCACCTCTCCGTGGTGGAGACATGGGCTTGCCACCAGGCGCCTACCCTGAACGTGAGCAACAACTCCCAGAAAGAACTGGGCATCAGAAGCCGGCTTTCTCCAGGATGGGGAAGCTTGGAGGAGGCACGGGGTTTAAGGGGAAGGAGTGGGGACAGTCCCCCAAAGCTCCCTATTCAGTGCACGGGCGGTGTGCAGGGATTCTGTCACCTCTCCTTTCCTGTGGGGAAAGCACTGGCTTAGTCTGCGAGTCCGCCTGAGCGCCAGAGTAAAAGGCCAAGCGATGCCTACCCGGGAGATGTTTGTGTGCATAGAGTGCCATCCTAGGCTACGCAGGCTACTGCACTTTTGTGGCTCTGTCTGCTTAGTTCGGCCTGGCAGGGTGAACCCAGGACGTGAACATGGAGCCCGGGAAAGGAAGACAGAAGAGGCACCAGCTCTCCCGCAGCTCTTCTTCCCTGACGAAACTGAAGCCTTGCTGAGGAAGCAGCGGCGAAGTGCTGTTCGCTCCAAGGCAAAGCCTCTGCGAAAGCACAGCATTCGCTGAGAAATGTTCGGCGGGCTGCTGCTGCTTGCCTGAGCTCAGTCTCCCAGTGGGAGAAATCGCGGTGGGAGAACCCGCATACAGTGAAAGCCTCTTTGCCTGGGCATCACCCCTGGGAAAGCACCGCATTCGTAGGGAATTCAGAGTTGGGTTTGGGGATGCTGCTGCTGCTTGCCTGAGCTAGTCTCCGCAGCACGGTGGAAGATACCCGCATGGAGCGAAATACCCTTTGCCCTAGCATGCCCTCTGCCTGAGAGAGAAGCATGGTCGCACAAGTCTGTCACCGCGCTCCCCAGGAGGAAGTGTGGGGAAGGCCCCGCACGCCGCCCCCTGGGATGAGAAGGAGCCCTTGGCCTTGGGGTCCGGAAACGCTTGGGAAGCAGGATAGCCTGCCATGGCAGGAACAGCAGGCCAGTGGCAAGACAAGTGTCACCCACTCCCTGTGCGGAGAGATCGAAGCCTGGCTGCTAAGGAGACATGAGTGGACGACTAGGGCAGGGGCGCGTGCTCCACTCTGAGGAAGGTGTCGGGCAGATGGCAGGCCTGTCCTGTGCCTCTGGTCCCAAGGGGAGAGCATCTCCTAGGCCACCTGTCCCAAGGGCAGTCGGGCTTGCCCCCAGTTGCCATACCCAGAACTCGCAGAAACAACCCCATGGAGAAACGGGCAGTCAGATGCTGTCTTCCACCAAGATGTGGCAGTGTTGTGGGTGGCAGGGGTGTGCCTGGTAAGGAGTGGATACAGACCCCACAGTTCCCCATCCCAGTGCACGGGTCGTGTGCAGGGATCCTGTTGCCTCCTCTCTCCTGTGGTGAAGGCACTGGCCTAGACCTCGAGTCTGCCTGAGCGCATTAGCAAAAGTCAAAGCCTTACCTATGACAGGAGATGGTAATAGGCATAGAGTGCCATCCTAGGCCATGCACGCTGCTGTAGGGTTGTGATTATGTCTGCTTAGTTCGGCTTAGCAAGGTCAACCCCAGGCGCTAACGGGGAGCCCAGGAATGCAAGGCCCAAGAGGCACCAGCTCTCCCGCGGCTCTTCATCCCAGCCACAACAGAGCGAACGACCAAAGCCTTGCTGAGGAAGCAGCAGCAAAGTGCGGTTCGCACCAAGCTGAAAACTTCTGCAAAAGCATAGCAGTCGCTGGGAAATCAGAGTTGGTTCTGTGGGCTGCTTTTGCTGCTTGCCTTAGCCTAGTATTCGCAGCACGATGGGAGAAACCCGCATAGAGCGAAAGCCTCTTTGACAGGGCATCCCCTCTGGGAAAGCACACCATTCTTTGGGAAATCAAAGTCGGGTCTGTGGGATGCTGCCTGCTGCTTGCCAGAGCTGGTCTCCACAGCACGGTGTAATACACTCGCATGGAGCGAAATCCTCTTTGCCTGGGCAACCCCTCTGCCTGAGAAAGAAGCGCGGTGACGCCTGTGGAAAGAGCCTTAAGGAAATGGACACGTTTGTCAGGGCAGAGCGACGGAAGCCTGGCTGCTAAAGAGACACGAGGGGAAGATTAGGGCAGGGGAAAGGGCTCCACTCTGTGGAAGGAGTCTGGGCAGAAGGCAGGCCTGTCCTGTGCCTCTGGTCCCAAGGGGACCGCATCACCTTGGCCACCTGCCCCGTCGGCAGTCAGGCTTGCTCCAAGGTGCCATACCCGGAACTCGCAGAAACAACCCCATGGATAAACGGGCAGTCAGATGCCGTCTTCCACCAAGATGTGGCAGTGTTGTGGGTGGCAGGGTTTGTGCCTGGTAAGGAGTGGAGACAGTCCCCCACAGTTCCCCATCCTAGTGCACGGGCCGTGTACAGGGATCCTGTCGCCTTCTCTCTCCTGTGGTGAAGGCACTGGTCTAGACCCCGAGTCTGCCTGAGCGCATGAGCAAAAGTCAAAGCCTTACCTATGACAGGAGATGGTAATAGGCATAGAGTGCCATGCTAGGCCACGCACGCTGCTGCAGGGTTGTGACTGTGTCTGCTTTGTTCGGCATAGCAAGGTGAACCGCGGGTGCGAAATAGGAGCACGGGAATGCAAGGCCCAAGAGGCACCAGCTCTCCCACGGCTCTTCATCCCTGCCGCGACAGAGCGAACGACCAAAGCCTTGCTGAGGAAGCAGCAGCGAAGTGCGGTTCGCACCAAGCTGAAAACTTCTGCAAAAGCATAGCAGTCGCTGGGAAATCAGAGTTGGTTCTGTGGGCTGCTTTTGTTGCTTGCCTTAGGCTAGTGTGGGAGGAACACGCGTAGAGCGAAAGCCTCATTGCCTGGGCATCCCCTCTGGGAAAGCACAGCATTCTATTGGAAATCAGAGTCGGGTCTGTGGGATGCTGCCTGCTGCTTGCCAGAGCTAGTTTCCACAGCATGGTGTAATAAACCCGCATGGAGCGAAATCCTCTTTGCCTGGGCAACCCCTCTGCCTGAGAGAGAAGCGCGGTGGCGCCTGTGGAAAGAGCCTTAAGGAAAGGGACACGTCTGTCACGGCAGAGCGAGGAAAGCCTGGCTGCTAAGGAGACACGAGGGGAAGATTAGGGCAGGGGAAAGGGCTCCAC
This sequence comes from Mustela nivalis, assembly GCF_964662115.1. Lineage (NCBI taxonomy): Eukaryota > Metazoa > Chordata > Mammalia > Carnivora > Mustelidae > Mustela > Mustela nivalis. The sequence goes on along the minus strand of NW_028135773.1, from coordinate 106,205 downwards.
TCTGAGGAAGGAGTCTGGGCAGAAAGCATGCCTGTCCTGAGCCTTTGGGCTCAAGGAGACAGCAGCTCCTTGGCCACCTGTCCGTGGTGGAGACATGGGCTTGCCACCAGGCGCCTACCCTGAACTCGAAAAACAACTCCCAGAAAGAACTGGCCATCAGATGCCGGCTTCCTCCAGGATGTGGAAGCTTGGAAGAGGCATGGGGTTTAAGGGGAAGGAGTGGGGACAGTCCCCCAAGCTCCCTATTCAGTGCATGGGCGGTGTGCAGGGATCCTGTCACCTCTCCTTTCCTGTGGGGAAAGCACTGGCTTAGTCTGCGAGTCCGCCAGAGTAAAAGGCCAAGCGATGCCTACCCTTTGAGATGTTTGTGTGCATAGAGTGCCATCCTATGCTACGCAGGCTACTGCACTTTTGTGGCTCTGTCTGCTTAGTTCGGCCTGGCAGGGTGAACCCAGGACGTGAACATGGAGCGCGGGAAAGGAAGACAGAAGAGGCACCAGCTCTCCAGCAGCTCTTCTTCCCTGACGCGACTGAAGCCTTGCTGAGGAAGCAGCGGCGAAGTGCTGTTCGCTCCAAGGCAAAGCCTCTGCGAATGCACAGCATTCGCTGAGAAATGTTTGGCGGGCTTCTGCTGCTTGCCTGAGCTCAGTCTCCCACTGGGAGAAATGGCAGTGGGAGAAACCCGCATAGAGCGAAAGCCTCTTTGCCGTAGCATTCCCTCTGGGAAAGCACAGCATTCTTTGGGAAATCAGAGTCGGGTCTGTGGGATGCGGCCTGCTGCTTGCCAGAGTTGGTCTCCACAGCACGGTGTAATAAATCCGCATGGAGCGAAATCCTCTTTGCCTGGGCATCCCCTCTGCCTGAGAGAGAAGCGCGGTGGCGCCTGTGGAAAGAGCCTTAAGGAAAGGGACACGTCTGTCACGGCATAGCGAGGAAAGCCTGGCTGCTAAGGAGACACGAGGGGAAGATTAGGGCAGGGGAAAGGGCTCCACTCTGAGGAAGGAGTCTGGGCAGAAAGCATGCCTGTCCTGAGCCTTTGGGCTCAAGGAGACAGCAGCTCCTTGGCCAACCTGTCCGTGGTGGAGACATGGGCTTGCCACCAGGCGCCTACCCTGAACTCGAGAAACAACTCCCAGAAAGAACTGGCCATCAGATGCCGGCTTCCTCCAGGACGTGGAAGCTTGGAAGAGGCATGGGGTTTAAGGGGAAGGAGTGGGGACAGTCCCCCAAGCTCCCTATTCAGTGCACGGGTGGTGTGCAGGGATCCTGTCACCTCTCCTTTCCTGTGGGGAAAGCACTGGCTAAGTCCGCGAGTCCTCCTGAGCGGCAGAGTAAAGGGCCAAGCGATGCCTACCCGGGAGATGTTTGTGTGCATAAAGTGCCATCCTAGGAAATGCACACTACTGCACTTTTGTGGCTCTGTCCGCTTAGTTCGGCCTGGCAGGGTGAACCCAGGACGCGAACATGGAGCCCGGGAAAGCAAGGCCCAAGAGGCACCAGCTCTCCCGCATCTCTTCTTCCCTGACGCGACTGAAGCCTTGCTGAGGAAGCAGCGGCGAAGTGCTGTTCGCTCCAAGGCAAAACCTCTGCGAAAACACAGCATTCGCTGAGAAATGATCTGCGGGCTGCTGCTGCTTGTCTGAGCCCAGTCTCCCAGTGGGAGAAATGGCGGTGGGAGAAACCCGCATACAGTGAAAGCCTCTTTGCCTGGGCATCTCTCCTGGGAAAGCACAGCATTCGTAGGGAAATCAGAGTTGGGTTTGGGGATGCTGCTGCTGCTTGCCTTAGCTAGTCTCCGCAGCACTGTGAAAGATACCGCAAGGAGCGAAATACCCTTTGCCCTAGCATCCCCTCTGCCTGAGAGAGAAGCATGGTCGCACAAGTCTGTCACCGCCCTCCCCAGGAGCAAGTGTGGTGAAGGCACAGCACGCCGCCCCCTGGGATGAGAAGGAGCCCTTGGCCTTGGAGTCGGGAAACGCTTGGGAAGCAGAATAGCCTGCCATGGCACGAACAGCAGGCCAGTGGCAAGACAAGTGTCACCCGCTCCCTGTGCGGAGAGATTGAAGCCTGGGTGCTAAGGAGACATGAGGGGACGACTAGGGCAAGGGCGCGTGCTACACTCTGAGGAAGGAGTCTGGGCAGATGGCAGGCCTGTCCTGTGCCTCTGGTCCCAAGGGGAGAATATCTCCTAGGCCACCTGTCCCAAGGGCAGTCGGGCTTGCCCCCAGGTGCCATACCCGGCACTCGCAGAAACAACCCCATGGAGAAACGGGCAGTCAGATGCCGTCTTCCACCAAGATGTGGCAGTGTTGTGGGTGGCAGGGGGTGTGCCTGGTAAGGAGTGGAGACAGTCCCCCACAGTTCCCCATCCCAGTGCACGGGCCCTGTGCAGGGATGCTGTCGCCTCCTCTCTCCTGTGGTGAAGGCACTGGCCTAGACCCCGAGTCTGCCTGAGCGTCAGAGCAAAAGGCTAAGCCTTACCTACGCCAGGAGATGGTAATGGGCATAGAGTGCCATGCTAGGCCACGCACACTGCTGCAGGGTTGTGACTGTGTCTGCTTAGTTCGGCTTAGCAAGGTGAACCCTGGGCGCGAACTGGGAGCCCGGGAATGGAAGGCCCAAGAGGCACCACCTCTCCCGCGACTCTTCATCCCTGCCGCGACAGAGCAAATGACCAAAGCCTTGCTGAGGAAGCAGCAGCGAAGTGCGGTTCGCGCCAAGCTGACAACCTCTGCGAAAGCATAGCACTCGCTGGGAAATCAGAGTTGGTTCTGTGGGCTGCTTTTGCTGCTTGCCTTAGCCTAGTATTCACAGCACGATGGGAGAAACGCGCATAGAGCGAAAGACTCTTTGCCGGGGCATCCCCTTGGGAAGGCAGAGCATTTTTTGGGAAATCAGAGTGGGGTCTGTGGGATGCTGCCTGCTGCTTGCCAGAGCTGGTCTCCACAGCACGGTGTAATACACCCGCATGGAGCGAAATCCTCTTTGCCTGGGCATCACCTCTGCCTGAGAGAGAAGCGCGGTGGCGCCTGTGGAAAGAGCCTTAAGGAAAGGGACACGTCTGTCACGACAGAGAGATGGAAGCCTGGCTGCTAAGGAGAAACGAGGGGAAGCTTAGGGCAGGGGAAAGGGCTCCATTCTGAGGAAGGAGTCTGGGCAGAAAGCATGCCTGTCCTCAGCCTTTGGGCTCAAGGAGACAGCAGCTCCTTGGCCACCTCTCCGTGGTGGAGACATGGGCTTGCCACCAGGCGCCTACCCTGAACGTGAGCAACAACTCCCAGAAAGAACTGGGCATCAGAAGCCGGCTTTCTCCAGGATGGGGAAGCTTGGAGGAGGCACGGGGTTTAAGGGGAAGGAGTGGGGACAGTCCCCCAAAGCTCCCTATTCAGTGCACGGGCGGTGTGCAGGGATTCTGTCACCTCTCCTTTCCTGTGGGGAAAGCACTGGCTTAGTCTGCGAGTCCGCCTGAGCGCCAGAGTAAAAGGCCAAGCGATGCCTACCCGGGAGATGTTTGTGTGCATAGAGTGCCATCCTAGGCTACGCAGGCTACTGCACTTTTGTGGCTCTGTCTGCTTAGTTCGGCCTGGCAGGGTGAACCCAGGACGTGAACATGGAGCCCGGGAAAGGAAGACAGAAGAGGCACCAGCTCTCCCGCAGCTCTTCTTCCCTGACGAAACTGAAGCCTTGCTGAGGAAGCAGCGGCGAAGTGCTGTTCGCTCCAAGGCAAAGCCTCTGCGAAAGCACAGCATTCGCTGAGAAATGTTCGGCGGGCTGCTGCTGCTTGCCTGAGCTCAGTCTCCCAGTGGGAGAAATCGCGGTGGGAGAACCCGCATACAGTGAAAGCCTCTTTGCCTGGGCATCACCCCTGGGAAAGCACCGCATTCGTAGGGAATTCAGAGTTGGGTTTGGGGATGCTGCTGCTGCTTGCCTGAGCTAGTCTCCGCAGCACGGTGGAAGATACCCGCATGGAGCGAAATACCCTTTGCCCTAGCATGCCCTCTGCCTGAGAGAGAAGCATGGTCGCACAAGTCTGTCACCGCGCTCCCCAGGAGGAAGTGTGGGGAAGGCCCCGCACGCCGCCCCCTGGGATGAGAAGGAGCCCTTGGCCTTGGGGTCCGGAAACGCTTGGGAAGCAGGATAGCCTGCCATGGCAGGAACAGCAGGCCAGTGGCAAGACAAGTGTCACCCACTCCCTGTGCGGAGAGATCGAAGCCTGGCTGCTAAGGAGACATGAGTGGACGACTAGGGCAGGGGCGCGTGCTCCACTCTGAGGAAGGAGTCGGGCAGATGGCAGGCCTGTCCTGTGCCTCTGGTCCCAAGGGGAGAGCATCTCCTAGGCCACCTGTCCCAAGGGCAGTCGGGCTTGCCCCCAGTTGCCATACCCGGAACTCGCAGAAACAACCCCATGGAGAAACGGGCAGTCAGATGCTGTCTTCCACCAAGATGTGGCAGTGTTGTGGGTGGCAGGGGTGTGCCTGGTAAGGAGTGGATACAGACCCCACAGTTCCCCATCCCAGTGCACGGGTCGTGTGCAGGGATCCTGTTGCCTCCTCTCTCCTGTGGTGAAGGCACTGGCCTAGACCTCGAGTCTGCCTGAGCGCATTAGCAAAAGTCAAAGCCTTACCTATGACAGGAGATGGTAATAGGCATAGAGTGCCATCCTAGGCCATGCACGCTGCTGTAGGGTTGTGATTATGTCTGCTTAGTTCGGCTTAGCAAGGTCAACCCCAGGCGCTAACGGGGAGCCCAGGAATGCAAGGCCCAAGAGGCACCAGCTCTCCCGCGGCTCTTCATCCCAGCCACAACAGAGCGAACGACCAAAGCCTTGCTGAGGAAGCAGCAGCGAAGTGCGGTTCGCACCAAGCTGAAAACTTCTGCAAAAGCATAGCAGTCGCTGGGAAATCAGAGTTGGTTCTGTGGGCTGCTTTTGCTGCTTGCCTTAGCCTAGTATTCGCAGCACGATGGGAGAAACCCGCATAGAGCGAAAGCCTCTTTGACAGGGCATCCCCTCTGGGAAAGCACACCATTCTTTGGGAAATCAAAGTCGGGTCTGTGGGATGCTGCCTGCTGCTTGCCAGAGCTGGTCTCCACAGCACGGTGTAATACACTCGCATGGAGCGAAATCCTCTTTGCCTGGGCAACCCCTCTGCCTGAGAAAGAAGCGCGGTGACGCCTGTGGAAAGAGCCTTAAGGAAATGGACACGTCTGTCACGGCAGAGCGAGGAAAGCCTGGCTGCTAAAGAGACACGAGGGGAAGATTAGGGCAGGGGAAAGGGCTCCACTCTGAGGAAGGAGTCTGGGCAGAAAGCATGCCTGTCCTGAGCCTTTGGGCTCAAGGAGACAGCAGCTCCTTGGCCACCTGTCTGTGGTGGAGACATGGGCTTGCCACCAGGCGCCTACCCTGAACTCGAAAAACAACTCCCAGAAAGAACTGGCCATCAGATGCCGGCTTCCTCCAGGATGTGGAAGCTTGGAAGAGGCATGGGGTTTAAGGGGAAGGAGTGGGGACAGTCCCCCAAGCTCCCTATTCAGTGCATGGGCGGTGTGCAGGGATCCTGTCACCTCTCCTTTCCTGTGGGGAAAGCACTGGCTTAGTCTGCGAGTCCGCCAGAGTAAAAGGCCAAGCGATGCCTACCCTTTGAGATGTTTGTGTGCATAGAGTGCCATCCTATGCTACGCAGGCTACTGCACTTTTGTGGCTCTGTCTGCTTAGTTCGGCCTGGCAGGGTGAACCCAGGACGTGAACATGGAGCGCGGGAAAGGAAGACAGAAGAGGCACCAGCTCTCCAGCAGCTCTTCTTCCCTGACGCGACTGAAGCCTTGCTGAGGAAGCAGCGGCGAAGTGCTGTTCGCTCCAAGGCAAAGCCTCTGCGAATGCACAGCATTCGCTGAGAAATGTTTGGCGGGCTTCTGCTGCTTGCCTGAGCTCAGTCTCCCACTGGGAGAAATGGCAGTGGGAGAAACCCGCATAGAGCGAAAGCCTCTTTGCCGTAGCATTCCCTCTGGGAAAGCACAGCATTCTTTGGGAAATCAGAGTCGGGTCTGTGGGATGCGGCCTGCTGCTTGCCAGAGTTGGTCTCCACAGCACGGTGTAATAAATCCGCATGGAGCGAAATCCTCTTTGCCTGGGCATCCCCTCTGCCTGAGAGAGAAGCGCGGTGGCGCCTGTGGAAAGAGCCTTAAGGAAAGGGACACGTCTGTCACGGCATAGCGAGGAAAGCCTGGCTGCTAAGGAGACACGAGGGGAAGATTAGGGCAGGGGAAAGGGCTCCACTCTGAGGAAGGAGTCTGGGCAGAAAGCATGCCTGTCCTGAGCCTTTGGGCTCAAGGAGACAGCAGCTCCTTGGCCAACCTGTCCGTGGTGGAGACATGGGCTTGCCACCAGGCGCCTACCCTGAACTCGAGAAACAACTCCCAGAAAGAACTGGCCATCAGATGCCGGCTTCCTCCAGGACGTGGAAGCTTGGAAGAGGCATGGGGTTTAAGGGGAAGGAGTGGGGACAGTCCCCCAAGCTCCCTATTCAGTGCACAGGTGGTGTGCAGGGATCCTGTCACCTCTCCTTTCCTGTGGGGAAAGCACTGGCTAAGTCCGCGAGTCCTCCTGAGCGGCAGAGTAAAGGGCCAAGCGATGCCTACCCGGGAGATGTTTGTGTGCATAAAGTGCCATCCTAGGAAATGCACACTACTGCACTTTTGTGGCTCTGTCCGCTTAGTTCGGCCTGGCAGGGTGAACCCAGGACGCGAACATGGAGCCCGGGAAAGCAAGGCCCAAGAGGCACCAGCTCTCCCGCATCTCTTCTTCCCTGACGCGACTGAAGCCTTGCTGAGGAAGCAGCGGCGAAGTGCTGTTCGCTCCAAGGCAAAACCTCTGCGAAAACACAGCATTCGCTGAGAAATGATCTGCGGGCTGCTGCTGCTTGTCTGAGCCCAGTCTCCCAGTGGGAGAAATGGCGGTGGGAGAAACCCGCATACAGTGAAAGCCTCTTTGCCTGGGCATCTCTCCTGGGAAAGCACAGCATTCGTAGGGAAATCAGAGTTGGGTTTGGGGATGCTGCTGCTGCTTGCCTTAGCTAGTCTCCGCAGCACTGTGAAAGATACCGCAAGGAGCGAAATACCCTTTGCCCTAGCATCCCCTCTGCCTGAGAGAGAAGCATGGTCGCACAAGTCTGTCACCGCGCTCCCCAGGAGGAAGTGTGGGGAAGGCCCCGCACGCCGCCCCCTGGGATGAGAAGGAGCCCTTGGCCTTGGGGTCCGGAAACGCTTGGGAAGCAGGATAGCCTGCCATGGCAGGAACAGCAGGCCAGTGGCAAGACAAGTGTCACCCACTCCCTGTGCGGAGAGATCGAAGCCTGGCTGCTAAGGAGACATGAGTGGACGACTAGGGCAGGGGCGCGTGCTCCACTCTGAGGAAGGAGTCGGGCAGATGGCAGGCCTGTCCTGTGCCTCTGGTCCCAAGGGGAGAGCATCTCCTAGGCCACCTGTCCCAAGGGCAGTCGGGCTTGCCCCCAGTTGCCATACCCGGAACTCGCAGAAACAACCCCATGGAGAAACGGGCAGTCAGATGCTGTCTTCCACCAAGATGTGGCAGTGTTGTGGGTGGCAGGGGTGTGCCTGGTAAGGAGTGGATACAGACCCCACAGTTCCCCATCCCAGTGCACGGGTCGTGTGCAGGGATCCTGTTGCCTCCTCTCTCCTGTGGTGAAGGCACTGGCCTAGACCTCGAGTCTGCCTGAGCGCATTAGCAAAAGTCAAAGCCTTACCTATGACAGGAGATGGTAATAGGCATAGAGTGCCATCCTAGGCCATGCACGCTGCTGTAGGGTTGTGATTATGTCTGCTTGGTTCGGCTTAGCAAGGTCAACCCCAGGCGCTAACGGGGAGCCCAGGAATGCAAGGCCCAAGAGGCACCAGCTCTCCCGCGGCTCTTCATCCCAGCCACAACAGAGCGAACGACCAAAGCCTTGCTGAGGAAGCAGCAGCGAAGTGCGGTTCGCACCAAGCTGAAAACTTCTGCAAAAGCATAGCAGTCGCTGGGAAATCAGAGTTGGTTCTGTGGGCTGCTTTTGCTGCTTGCCTTAGCCTAGTATTCGCAGCACGATGGGAGAAACCCGCATAGAGCGAAAGCCTCTTTGACAGGGCATCCCCTCTGGGAAAGCACACCATTCTTTGGGAAATCAAAGTCGGGTCTGTGGGATGCTGCCTGCTGCTTGCCAGAGCTGGTCTCCACAGCACGGTGTAATACACTCGCATGGAGCGAAATCCTCTTTGCCTGGGCAACCCCTCTGCCTGAGAAAGAAGCGCGGTGACGCCTGTGGAAAGAGCCTTAAGGAAATGGACACGTCTGTCACGGCAGAGCGAGGAAAGCCTGGCTGCTAAAGAGACACGAGGGGAAGATTAGGGCAGGGGAAAGGGCTCCACTCTGTGGAAGGAGTCTGGGCAGAAGGCAGGCCTGTCCTGTGCCTCTGGTCCCAAGGGGACCGCATCACCTTGGCCACCTGCCCCGTCGGCAGTCAGGCTTGCTCCAAGGTGCCATACCCGGAACTCGCAGAAACAACCCCATGGATAAACGGGCAGTCAGATGCCGTCTTCCACCAAGATGTGGCAGTGTTGTGGGTGGCAGGGTTTGTGCCTGGTAAGGAGTGGAGACAGTCCCCCACATTTCCCCATCCTAGTGCACGGGCCGTGTACAGGGATCCTGTCGCCTTCTCTCTCCTGTGGTGAAGGCACTGGTCTAGACCCCGAGTCTGCCTGAGCGCATGAGCAAAAGTCAAAGCCTTACCTATGACAGGAGATGGTAATAGGCATAGAGTGCCATGCTAGGCCACGCACGCTGCTGCAGGGTTGTGACTGTGTCTGCTTTGTTCGGCATAGCAAGGTGAACCGCGGGTGCGAAATAGGAGCACGGGAATGCAAGGCCCAAGAGGAACCAGCTCTCCCACGGCTCTTCATCCCTGCCGCGACAGAGTGAACGACCAAAGCCTTGCTGAGGAAGCAGCAGCGAAGTGCGGTTCGCACCAAGCTGAAAACTTCTGCAAAAGCATAGCAGTCGCTGGGAAATCAGAGTTGGTTCTGTGGGCTGCTTTTGTTGCTTGCCTTAGGCTAGTGTGGGAGGAACACGCGTAGAGCGAAAGCCTCATTGCCTGGGCATCCCCTCTGGGAAAGCACAGCATTCTATTGGAAATCAGAGTCGGGTCTGTGGGATGCTGCCTGCTGCTTGCCAGAGCTAGTTTCCACAGCATGGTGTAATAAACCCGCACGGAGCGAAATCCTCTTTGCCTGGGCAACCCCTCTGCCTGAGAGAGAAGCGCGGTGGCGCCTGTGGAAAGAGCCTTAAGGAAAGGGACACGTCTGTCACGGCAGAGCGAGGAAAGCCTGGCTGCTAAGGAGACACGAGGGGAAGATTAGGGCAGGGGAAAGGGCTCCACTCTGAGGAAGGAGTCTGGGCAGAAAGCATGCCTGTCCTGAGCCTTTGGGCTCAAGGAGACAGCAGCTCCTTGGCCACCTGTCCGTGGTGGAGACATGGGCTTGCCACCAGGCGCCTACCCTGAACTCGAAAAACAACTCCCAGAAAGAACTGGCCATCAGATGCCGGCTTCCTCCAGGATGTGGAAGCTTGGAAGAGGCATGGGGTTTAAGGGGAAGGAGTGGGGACAGTCCCCCAAGCTCCCTATTCAGTGCATGGGCGGTGTGCAGGGATCCTGTCACCTCTCCTTTCCTGTGGGGAAAGCACTGGCTTAGTCTGCGAGTCCGCCAGAGTAAAAGGCCAAGCGATGCCTACCCTTTGAGATGTTTGTGTGCATAGAGTGCCATCCTATGCTACGCAGGCTACTGCACTTTTGTGGCTCTGTCTGCTTAGTTCGGCCTGGCAGGGTGAACCCAGGACGTGAACATGGAGCGCGGGAAAGGAAGACAGAAGAGGCACCAGCTCTCCAGCAGCTCTTCTTCCCTGACGCGACTGAAGCCTTGGTGAGGAAGCAGCGGCGAAGTGCTGTTCGCTCCAAGGCAAAGCCTCTGCGAATGCACAGCATTCGCTGAGAAATGTTTGGCGGGCTTCTGCTGCTTGCCTGAGCTCAGTCTCCCACTGGGAGAAATGGCAGTGGGAGAAACCCGCATAGAGCGAAAGCCTCTTTGCCGTAGCATTCCCTCTGGGAAAGCACAGCATTCTTTGGGAAATCAGAGTCGGGTCTGTGGGATGCGGCCTGCTGCTTGCCAGAGTTGGTCTCCACAGCACGGTGTAATAAATCCGCATGGAGCGAAATCCTCTTTGCCTGGGCATCCCCTCTGCCTGAGAGAGAAGCGCGGTGGCACCTGTGGAAAGAGCCTTAAGGAAAGGGACACGTCTGTCACGGCATAGCGAGGAAAGCCTGGCTGCTAAGGAGACACGAGGGGAAGATTAGGGCAGGGGAAAGGGCTCCACTCTGAGGAAGGAGTCTGGGCAGAAAGCATGCCTGTCCTGAGCCTTTGGGCTCAAGGAGACAGCAGCTCCTTGGCCAACCTGTCCGTGGTGGAGACATGGGCTTGCCACCAGGCGCCTACCCTGAACTCGAGAAACAACTCCCAGAAAGAACTGGCCATCAGATGCCGGCTTCCTCCAGGACGTGGAAGCTTGGAAGAGGCATGGGGTTTAAGGGGAAGGAGTGGGGACAGTCCCCCAAGCTCCCTATTCAGTGCACGGGTGGTGTGCAGGGATCCTTTCCTGTGGGGAAAGCACTGGCTAAGTCCGCGAGTCCTCCTGAGCGGCAGAGTAAAGGGCCAAGCGATGCCTACCCGGGAGATGTTTGTGTGCATAAAGTGCCATCCTAGGAAATGCACACTACTGCACTTTTGTGGCTCTGTCCGCTTAGTTCGGCCTGGCAGGGTGAACCCAGGACGCGAACATGGAGCCCGGGAAAGCAAGGCCCAAGAGGCACCAGCTCTCCCGCATCTCTTCTTCCCTGACGCGACTGAAGCCTTGCTGAGGAAGCAGCGGCGAAGTGCTGTTCGCTCCAAGGCAAAACCTCTGCGAAAACACAGCATTCGCTGAGAAATGATCTGCGGGCTGCTGCTGCTTGTCTGAGCCCAGTCTCCCAGTGGGAGAAATGGCGGTGGGAGAAACCCGCATACAGTGAAAGCCTCTTTGCCTGGGCATCTCTCCTGGGAAAGCACAGCATTCGTAGGGAAATCAGAGTTGGGTTTGGGGATGCTGCTGCTGCTTGCCTTAGCTAGTCTCCGCAGCACTGTGAAAGATACCGCAAGGAGCGAAATACCCTTTGCCCTAGCATCCCCTCTGCCTGAGAGAGAAGCATGGTCGCACAAGTCTGTCACCGCCCTCCCCAGGAGCAAGTGTGGTGAAGGCACAGCACGCCGCCCCCTGGGATGAGAAGGAGCCCTTGGCCTTGGAGTCGGGAAACGCTTGGGAAGCAGAATAGCCTGCCATGGCACGAACAGCAGGCCAGTGGCAAGACAAGTGTCACCCGCTCCCTGTGCGGAGAGATTGAAGCCTGGGTGCTAAGGAGACATGAGGGGACGACTAGGGCAAGGGCGCGTGCTACACTCTGAGGAAGGAGTCTGGGCAGATGGCAGGCCTGTCCTGTGCCTCTGGTCCCAAGGGGAGAATATCTCCTAGGCCACCTGTCCCAAGGGCAGTCGGGCTTGCCCCCAGGTGCCATACCCGGCACTCGCAGAAACAACCCCATGGAGAAACGGGCAGTCAGATGCCGTCTTCCACCAAGATGTGGCAGTGTTGTGGGTGGCAGGGGGTGTGCCTGGTAAGGAGTGGAGACAGTCCCCCACAGTTCCCCATCCCAGTGCACGGGCCCTGTGCAGGGATGCTGTCGCCTCCTCTCTCCTGTGGTGAAGGCACTGGCCTAGACCCCGAGTCTGCCTGAGCGTCAGAGCAAAAGGCTAAGCCTTACCTACGCCAGGAGATGGTAATGGGCATAGAGTGCCATGCTAGGCCACGCACACTGCTGCAGGGTTGTGACTGTGTCTGCTTAGTTCGGCTTAGCAAGGTGAACCCTGGGCGCGAACTGGGAGCCCGGGAATGGAAGGCCAAGAGGCACCACCTCTCCCGCGACTCTTCATCCCTGCCGCGACAGAGCAAATGACCAAAGCCTTGCTGAGGAAGCAGCAGCGAAGTGCGGTTCGCGCCAAGCTGACAACCTCTGCGAAAGCATAAAACTCGCTGGGAAATCAGAGTTGGTTCTGTGGGCTGCTTTTGCTGCTTGCCTTAGCCTAGTATTCACAGCACGATGGGAGAAACGCGCATAGAGCGAAAGACTCTTTGCCGGGGCATCCCCTTGGGAAGGCAGAGCATTTTTTGGGAAATCAGAGAGGGGTCTGTGGGATGCTGCCTGCTGCTTGCCAGAGCTGGTCTCCACAGCACGGTGTAATACACCCGCATGGAGCGAAATCCTCTTTGCCTGGGCATCACCTCTGCCTGAGAGAGAAGCGCGGTGGCGCCTGTGGAAAGAGCCTTAAGGAAAGGGACACGTCTGTCACGACAGAGAGATGGAAGCCTGGCTGCTAAGGAGAAACGAGGGGAAGCTTAGGGCAGGGGAAAGGGCTCCATTCTGAGGAAGGAGTCTGGGCAGAAAGCATGCCTGTCCTCAGCCTTTGGGCTCAAGGAGACAGCAGCTCCTTGGCCACCTCTCCGTGGTGGAGACATGGGCTTGCCACCAGGCGCCTACCCTGAACGTGAGCAACAACTCCCAGAAAGAACTGGGCATCAGAAGCCGGCTTTCTCCAGGATGGGGAAGCTTGGAGGAGGCACGGGGTTTAAGGGGAAGGAGTGGGGACAGTCCCCCAAAGCTCCCTATTCAGTGCACGGGCGGTGTGCAGGGATTCTGTCACCTCTCCTTTCCTGTGGGGAAAGCACTGGCTTAGTCTGCGAGTCCGCCTGAGCGCCAGAGTAAAAGGCCAAGCGATGCCTACCCGGGAGATGTTTGTGTGCATAGAGTGCCATCCTAGGCTACGCAGGCTACTGCACTTTTGTGGCTCTGTCTGCTTAGTTCGGCCTGGCAGGGTGAACCCAGGACGTGAACATGGAGCCCGGGAAAGGAAGACAGAAGAGGCACCAGCTCTCCCGCAGCTCTTCTTCCCTGACGAAACTGAAGCCTTGCTGAGGAAGCAGCGGCGAAGTGCTGTTCGCTCCAAGGCAAAGCCTCTGCGAAAGCACAGCATTCGCTGAGAAATGTTCGGCGGGCTGCTGCTGCTTGCCTGAGCTCAGTCTCCCAGTGGGAGAAATCGCGGTGGGAGAACCCGCATACAGTGAAAGCCTCTTTGCCTGGGCATCACCCCTGGGAAAGCACCGCATTCGTAGGGAATTCAGAGTTGGGTTTGGGGATGCTGCTGCTGCTTGCCTGAGCTAGTCTCCGCAGCACGGTGGAAGATACCCGCATGGAGCGAAATACCCTTTGCCCTAGCATGCCCTCTGCCTGAGAGAGAAGCATGGTCGCACAAGTCTGTCACCGCGCTCCCCAGGAGGAAGTGTGGGGAAGGCCCCGCACGCCGCCCCCTGGGATGAGAAGGAGCCCTTGGCCTTGGGGTCCGGAAACGCTTGGGAAGCAGGATAGCCTGCCATGGCAGGAACAGCAGGCCAGTGGCAAGACAAGTGTCACCCACTCCCTGTGCGGAGAGATCGAAGCCTGGCTGCTAAGGAGACATGAGTGGACGACTAGGGCAGGGGCGCGTGCTCCACTCTGAGGAAGGAGTCGGGCAGATGGCAGGCCTGTCCTGTGCCTCTGGTCCCAAGGGGAGAGCATCTCCTAGGCCACCTGTCCCAAGGGCAGTCGGGCTTGCCCCCAGTTGCCATACCCAGAACTCGCAGAAACAACCCCATGGAGAAACGGGCAGTCAGATGCTGTCTTCCACCAAGATGTGGCAGTGTTGTGGGTGGCAGGGGTGTGCCTGGTAAGGAGTGGATACAGACCCCACAGTTCCCCATCCCAGTGCACGGGTCGTGTGCAGGGATCCTGTTGCCTCCTCTCTCCTGTGGTGAAGGCACTGGCCTAGACCTCGAGTCTGCCTGAGCGCATTAGCAAAAGTCAAAGCCTTACCTATGACAGGAGATTGTAATAGGCATAGAGTGCCATCCTAGGCCATGCACGCTGCTGTAGGGTTGTGATTATGTCTGCTTAGTTCGGCTTAGCAAGGTCAACCCCAGGCGCTAACGGGGAGCCCAGGAATGCAAGGCCCAAGAGGCACCAGCTCTCCCGCGGCTCTTCATCCCAGCCACAACAGAGCGAACGACCAAAGCCTTGCTGAGGAAGCAGCAGCGAAGTGCGGTTCGCACCAAGCTGAAAACTTCTGCAAAAGCATAGCAGTCGCTGGGAAATCAGAGTTGGTTCTGTGGGCTGCTTTTGCTGCTTGCCTTAGCCTAGTATTCGCAGCACGATGGGAGAAACCCGCATAGAGCGAAAGCCTCTTTGACAGGGCATCCCCTCTGGGAAAGCACACCATTCTTTGGGAAATCAAAGTCGGGTCTGTGGGATGCTGCCTGCTGCTTGCCAGAGCTGGTCTCCACAGCACGGTGTAATACACTCGCATGGAGCGAAATCCTCTTTGCCTGGGCAACCCCTCTGCCTGAGAAAGAAGCGCGGTGACGCCTGTGGAAAGAGCCTTAAGGAAATGGACACGTCTGTCACGGCAGAGCGAGGAAAGCCTGGCTGCTAAAGAGACACGAGGGGAAGATTAGGGCAGGGGAAATGGCTCCACTCTGTGGAAGGAGTCTGGGCAGAAGGCAGGCCTGTCCTGTGCCTCTGGTCCCAAGGGGACCGCATCACCTTGGCCACCTGCCCCGTCGGCAGTCAGGCTTGCTCCAAGGTGCCATACCCGGAACTCGCAGAAACAACCCCATGGATAAACGGGCAGTCAGATGCCGTCTTCCACCAAGATGTGGCAGTGTTGTGGGTGGCAGGGTTTGTGCCTGGTAAGGAGTGGAGACAGTCCCCCACAGTTCCCCATCCTAGTGCACGGGCCGTGTACAGGGATCCTGTCGCCTTCTCTCTCCTGTGGTGAAGGCACTGGTCTAGACCCCGAGTCTGCCTGAGCGCATGAGCAAAAGTCAAAGCCTTACCTATGACAGGAGATGGTAATAGGCATAGAGTGCCATGCTAGGCCACGCACGCTGCTGCAGGGTTGTGACTGTGTCTGCTTTGTTCGGCATAGCAAGGTGAACCGCGGGTGCGAAATAGGAGCACGGGAATGCAAGGCCCAAGAGGCACCAGCTCTCCCACGGCTCTTCATCCCTGCCGCGACAGAGTGAACGACCAAAGCCTTGCTGAGGAAGCAGCAGCGAAGTGCGGTTCGCACCAAGCTGAAAACTTCTGCAAAAGCATAGCAGTCGCTGGGAAATCAGAGTTGGTTCTGTGGGCTGCTTTTGTTGCTTGCCTTAGGCTAGTGTGGGAGGAACACGCGTAGAGCGAAAGCCTCATTGCCTGGGCATCCCCTCTGGGAAAGCACAGCATTCTATTGGAAATCAGAGTCGGGTCTGTGGGATGCTGCCTGCTGCTTGCCAGAGCTAGTTTCCACAGCATGGTGTAATAAACCCGCACGGAGCGAAATCCTCTTTGCCTGGGCAACCCCTCTGCCTGAGAGAGAAGCGCGGTGGCGCCTGTGGAAAGAGCCTTAAGGAAAGGGACACGTCTGTCACGGCAGAGCGAGGAAAGCCTGGCTGCTAAGGAGACACGAGGGGAAGATTAGGGCAGGGGAAAGGGCTCCACTCTGAGGAAGGAGTCTGGGCAGAAAGCATGCCTGTCCTGAGCCTTTGGGCTCAAGGAGACAGCAGCTCCTTGGCCACCTGTCCGTGGTGGAGACATGGGCTTGCCACCAGGCGCCTACCCTGAACTCGAAAAACAACTCCCAGAAAGAACTGGCCATCAGATGCCGGCTTCCTCCAGGATGTGGAAGCTTGGAAGAGGCATGGGGTTTAAGGGGAAGGAGTGGGGACAGTCCCCCAAGCTCCCTATTCAGTGCATGGGCGGTGTGCAGGGATCCTGTCACCTCTCCTTTCCTGTGGGGAAAGCACTGGCTTAGTCTGCGAGTCCGCCAGAGTAAAAGGCCAAGCGATGCCTACCCTTTGAGATGTTTGTGTGCATAGAGTGCCATCCTATGCTACGCAGGCTACTGCACTTTTGTGGCTCTGTCTGCTTAGTTCGGCCTGGCAGGGTGAACCCAGGACGTGAACATGGAGCGCGGGAAAGGAAGACAGAAGAGGCACCAGCTCTCCAGCAGCTCTTCTTCCCTGACGCGACTGAAGCCTTGCTGAGGAAGCAGCGGCGAAGTGCTGTTCGCTCCAAGGCAAAGCCTCTGCGAATGCACAGCATTCGCTGAGAAATGTTTGGCGGGCTTCTGCTGCTTGCCTGAGCTCAGTCTCCCACTGGGAGAAATGGCAGTGGGAGAAACCCGCATAGAGCGAAAGCCTCTTTGCCGTAGCATTCCCTCTGGGAAAGCACAGCATTCTTTGGGAAATCAGAGTCGGGTCTGTGGGATGCGGCCTGCTGCTTGCCAGAGTTGGTCTCCACAGCACGGTGTAATAAATCCGCATGGAGCGAAATCCTCTTTGCCTGGGCATCCCCTCTGCCTGAGAGAGAAGCGCGGTGGCGCCTGTGGAAAGAGCCTTAAGGAAAGGGACACGTCTGTCACGGCATAGCGAGGAAAGCCTGGCTGCTAAGGAGACACGAGGGGAAGATTAGGGCAGGGGAAAGGGCTCCACTCTGAGGAAGGAGTCTGGGCAGAAAGCATGCCTGTCCTGAGCCTTTGGGCTCAAGGAGACAGCAGCTCCTTGGCCAACCTGTCCGTGGTGGAGACATGGGCTTGCCACCAGGCGCCTACCCTGAACTCGAGAAACAACTCCCAGAAAGAACTGGCCATCAGATGCCGGCTTCCTCCAGGACGTGGAAGCTTGGAAGAGGCATGGGGTTTAAGGGGAAGGAGTGGGGACAGTCCCCCAAGCTCCCTATTCAGTGCACGGGTGGTGTGCAGGGATCCTGTCACCTCTCCTTTCCTGTGGGGAAAGCACTGGCTAAGTCCGCGAGTCCTCCTGAGCGGCAGAGTAAAGGGCCAAGCGATGCCTACCCGGGAGATGTTTGTGTGCATAAAGTGCCATCCTAGGAAATGCACACTACTGCACTTTTGTGGCTCTGTCCGCTTAGTTCGGCCTGGCAGGGTGAACCCAGGACGCGAACATGGAGCCCGGGAAAGCAAGGCCCAAGAGGCACCAGCTCTCCCGCATCTCTTCTTCCCTGACGCGACTGAAGCCTTGCTGAGGAAGCAGCGGCGAAGTGCTGTTCGCTCCAAGGCAAAACCTCTGCGAAAACACAGCATTCGCTGAGAAATGATCTGCGGGCTGCTGCTGCTTGTCTGAGCCCAGTCTCCCAGTGGGAGAAATGGCGGTGGGAGAAACCCGCATACAGTGAAAGCCTCTTTGCCTGGGCATCTCTCCTGGGAAAGCACAGCATTCGTAGGGAAATCAGAGTTGGGTTTGGGGATGCTGCTGCTGCTTGCCTTAGCTAGTCTCCGCAGCACTGTGAAAGATACCGCAAGGAGCGAAATACCCTTTGCCCTAGCATCCCCTCTGCCTGAGAGAGAAGCATGGTCGCACAAGTCTGTCACCGCCCTCCCCAGGAGCAAGTGTGGTGAAGGCACAGCACGCCGCCCCCTGGGATGAGAAGGAGCCCTTGGCCTTGGAGTCGGGAAACGCTTGGGAAGCAGAATAGCCTGCCATGGCACGAACAGCAGGCCAGTGGCAAGACAAGTGTCACCCGCTCCCTGTGCGGAGAGATTGAAGCCTGGGTGCTAAGGAGACATGAGGGGACGACTAGGGCAAGGGCGCGTGCTACACTCTGAGGAAGGAGTCTGGGCAGATGGCAGGCCTGTCCTGTGCCTCTGGTCCCAAGGGGAGAATATCTCCTAGGCCACCTGTCCCAAGGGCAGTCGGGCTTGCCCCCAGGTGCCATACCCGGCACTCGCAGAAACAACCCCATGGAGAAACGGGCAGTCAGATGCCGTCTTCCACCAAGATGTGGCAGTGTTGTGGGTGGCAGGGGGTGTGCCTGGTAAGGAGTGGAGACAGTCCCCCACAGTTCCCCATCCCAGTGCACGGGCCCTGTGCAGGGATGCTGTCGCCTCCTCTCTCCTGTGGTGAAGGCACTGGCCTAGACCCCGAGTCTGCCTGAGCGTCAGAGCAAAAGGCTAAGCCTTACCTACGCCAGGAGATGGTAATGGGCATAGAGTGCCATGCTAGGCCACGCACACTGCTGCAGGGTTGTGACTGTGTCTGCTTAGTTCGGCTTAGCAAGGTGAACCCTGGGCGCGAACTGGGAGCCCGGGAATGGAAGGCCCAAGAGGCACCACCTCTCCCGCGACTCTTCATCCCTGCCGCGACAGAGCAAATGACCAAAGCCTTGCTGAGGAAGCAGCAGCGAAGTGCGGTTCGCGCCAAGCTGACAACCTCTGCGAAAGCATAGCACTCGCTGGGAAATCAGAGTTGGTTCTGTGGGCTGCTTTTGCTGCTTGCCTTAGCCTAGTATTCACAGCACGATGGGAGAAACGCGCATAGAGCGAAAGACTCTTTGCCGGGGCATCCCCTTGGGAAGGCAGAGCATTTTTTGGGAAATCAGAGTGGGGTCTGTGGGATGCTGCCTGCTGCTTGCCAGAGCTGGTCTCCACAGCACGGTGTAATACACCCGCATGGAGCGAAATCCTCTTTGCCTGGGCATCACCTCTGCCTGAGAGAGAAGCGCGGTGGCGCCTGTGGAAAGAGCCTTAAGGAAAGGGACACGTCTGTCACGACAGAGAGATGGAAGCCTGGCTGCTAAGGAGAAACGAGGGGAAGCTTAGGGCAGGGGAAAGGGCTCCATTCTGAGGAAGGAGTCTGGGCAGAAAGCATGCCTGTCCTCAGCCTTTGGGCTCAAGGAGACAGCAGCTCCTTGGCCACCTCTCCGTGGTGGAGACATGGGCTTGCCACCAGGCGCCTACCCTGAACGTGAGCAACAACTCCCAGAAAGAACTGGGCATCAGAAGCCGGCTTTCTCCAGGATGGGGAAGCTTGGAGGAGGCACGGGGTTTAAGGGGAAGGAGTGGGGACAGTCCCCCAAAGCTCCCTATTCAGTGCACGGGCGGTGTGCAGGGATTCTGTCACCTCTCCTTTCCTGTGGGGAAAGCACTGGCTTAGTCTGCGAGTCCGCCTGAGCGCCAGAGTAAAAGGCCAAGCGATGCCTACCCGGGAGATGTTTGTGTGCATAGAGTGCCATCCTAGGCTACGCAGGCTACTGCACTTTTGTGGCTCTGTCTGCTTAGTTCGGCCTGGCAGGGTGAACCCAGGACGTGAACATGGAGCCCGGGAAAGGAAGACAGAAGAGGCACCAGCTCTCCCGCAGCTCTTCTTCCCTGACGAAACTGAAGCCTTGCTGAGGAAGCAGCGGCGAAGTGCTGTTCGCTCCAAGGCAAAGCCTCTGCGAAAGCACAGCATTCGCTGAGAAATGTTCGGCGGGCTGCTGCTGCTTGCCTGAGCTCAGTCTCCCAGTGGGAGAAATCGCGGTGGGAGAACCCGCATACAGTGAAAGCCTCTTTGCCTGGGCATCACCCCTGGGAAAGCACCGCATTCGTAGGGAATTCAGAGTTGGGTTTGGGGATGCTGCTGCTGCTTGCCTGAGCTAGTCTCCGCAGCACGGTGGAAGATACCCGCATGGAGCGAAATACCCTTTGCCCTAGCATGCCCTCTGCCTGAGAGAGAAGCATGGTCGCACAAGTCTGTCACCGCGCTCCCCAGGAGGAAGTGTGGGGAAGGCCCCGCACGCCGCCCCCTGGGATGAGAAGGAGCCCTTGGCCTTGGGGTCCGGAAACGCTTGGGAAGCAGGATAGCCTGCCATGGCAGGAACAGCAGGCCAGTGGCAAGACAAGTGTCACCCACTCCCTGTGCGGAGAGATCGAAGCCTGGCTGCTAAGGAGACATGAGTGGACGACTAGGGCAGGGGCGCGTGCTCCACTCTGAGGAAGGAGTCGGGCAGATGGCAGGCCTGTCCTGTGCCTCTGGTCCCAAGGGGAGAGCATCTCCTAGGCCACCTGTCCCAAGGGCAGTCGGGCTTGCCCCCAGTTGCCATACCCGGAACTCGCAGAAACAACCCCATGGAGAAACGGGCAGTCAGATGCTGTCTTCCACCAAGATGTGGCAGTGTTGTGGGTGGCAGGGGTGTGCCTGGTAAGGAGTGGATACAGACCCCACAGTTCCCCATCCCAGTGCACGGGTCGTGTGCAGGGATCCTGTTGCCTCCTCTCTCCTGTGGTGAAGGCACTGGCCTAGACCTCGAGTCTGCCTGAGCGCATTAGCAAAAGTCAAAGCCTTACCTATGACAGGAGATGGTAATAGGCATAGAGTGCCATCCTAGGCCATGCACGCTGCTGTAGGGTTGTGATTATGTCTGCTTAGTTCGGCTTAGCAAGGTCAACCCCAGGCGCTAACGGGGAGCCCAGGAATGCAAGGCCCAAGAGGCACCAGCTCTCCCGCGGCTCTTCATCCCAGCCACAACAGAGCGAACGACCAAAGCCTTGCTGAGGAAGCAGCAGCGAAGTGCGGTTCGCACCAAGCTGAAAACTTCTGCAAAAGCATAGCAGTCGCTGGGAAATCAGAGTTGGTTCTGTGGGCTGCTTTTGCTGCTTGCCTTAGCCTAGTATTCGCAGCACGATGGGAGAAACCCGCATAGAGCGAAAGCCTCTTTGACAGGGCATCCCCTCTGGGAAAGCACACCATTCTTTGGGAAATCAAAGTCGGGTCTGTGGGATGCTGCCTGCTGCTTGCCAGAGCTGGTCTCCACAGCACGGTGTAATACACTCGCATGGAGCGAAATCCTCTTTGCCTGGGCAACCCCTCTGCCTGAGAAAGAAGCGCGGTGACGCCTGTGGAAAGAGCCTTAAGGAAATGGACACGTCTGTCACGGCAGAGCGAGGAAAGCCTGGCTGCTAAAGAGACACGAGGGGAAGATTAGGGCAGGGGAAAGGGCTCCACTCTGAGGAAGGAGTCTGGGCAGAAAGCATGCCTGTCCTGAGCCTTTGGGCTCAAGGAGACAGCAGCTCCTTGGCCACCTGTCTGTGGTGGAGACATGGGCTTGCCACCAGGCGCCTACCCTGAACTCGAAAAACAACTCCCAGAAAGAACTGGCCATCAGATGCCGGCTTCCTCCAGGATGTGGAAGCTTGGAAGAGGCATGGGGTTTAAGGGGAAGGAGTGGGGACAGTCCCCCAAGCTCCCTATTCAGTGCATGGGCGGTGTGCAGGGATCCTGTCACCTCTCCTTTCCTGTGGGGAAAGCACTGGCTTAGTCTGCGAGTCCGCCAGAGTAAAAGGCCAAGCGATGCCTACCCTTTGAGATGTTTGTGTGCATAGAGTGCCATCCTATGCTACGCAGGCTACTGCACTTTTGTGGCTCTGTCTGCTTAGTTCGGCCTGGCAGGGTGAACCCAGGACGTGAACATGGAGCGCGGGAAAGGAAGACAGAAGAGGCACCAGCTCTCCAGCAGCTCTTCTTCCCTGACGCGACTGAAGCCTTGCTGAGGAAGCAGCGGCGAAGTGCTGTTCGCTCCAAGGCAAAGCCTCTGCGAATGCACAGCATTCGCTGAGAAATGTTTGGCGGGCTTCTGCTGCTTGCCTGAGCTCAGTCTCCCACTGGGAGAAATGGCAGTGGGAGAAACCCGCATAGAGCGAAAGCCTCTTTGCCGTAGCATTCCCTCTGGGAAAGCACAGCATTCTTTGGGAAATCAGAGTCGGGTCTGTGGGATGCGGCCTGCTGCTTGCCAGAGTTGGTCTCCACAGCACGGTGTAATAAATCCGCATGGAGCGAAATCCTCTTTGCCTGGGCATCCCCTCTGCCTGAGAGAGAAGCGCGGTGGCGCCTGTGGAAAGAGCCTTAAGGAAAGGGACACGTCTGTCACGGCATAGCGAGGAAAGCCTGGCTGCTAAGGAGACACGAGGGGAAGATTAGGGCAGGGGAAAGGGCTCCACTCTGAGGAAGGAGTCTGGGCAGAAAGCATGCCTGTCCTGAGCCTTTGGGCTCAAGGAGACAGCAGCTCCTTGGCCAACCTGTCCGTGGTGGAGACATGGGCTTGCCACCAGGCGCCTACCCTGAACTCGAGAAACAACTCCCAGAAAGAACTGGCCATCAGATGCCGGCTTCCTCCAGGACGTGGAAGCTTGGAAGAGGCATGGGGTTTAAGGGGAAGGAGTGGGGACAGTCCCCCAAGCTCCCTATTCAGTGCACGGGTGGTGTGCAGGGATCCTGTCACCTCTCCTTTCCTGTGGGGAAAGCACTGGCTAAGTCCGCGAGTCCTCCTGAGCGGCAGAGTAAAGGGCCAAGCGATGCCTACCCGGGAGATGTTTGTGTGCATAAAGTGCCATCCTAGGAAATGCACACTACTGCACTTTTGTGGCTCTGTCCGCTTAGTTCGGCCTGGCAGGGTGAACCCAGGACGCGAACATGGAGCCCGGGAAAGCAAGGCCCAAGAGGCACCAGCTCTCCCGCATCTCTTCTTCCCTGACGCGACTGAAGCCTTGCTGAGGAAGCAGCGGCGAAGTGCTGTTCGCTCCAAGGCAAAACCTCTGCGAAAACACAGCATTCGCTGAGAAATGATCTGCGGGCTGCTGCTGCTTGTCTGAGCCCAGTCTCCCAGTGGGAGAAATGGCGGTGGGAGAAACCCGCATACAGTGAAAGCCTCTTTGCCTGGGCATCTCTCCTGGGAAAGCACAGCATTCGTAGGGAAATCAGAGTTGGGTTTGGGGATGCTGCTGCTGCTTGCCTTAGCTAGTCTCCGCAGCACTGTGAAAGATACCGCAAGGAGCGAAATACCCTTTGCCCTAGCATCCCCTCTGCCTGAGAGAGAAGCATGGTCGCACAAGTCTGTCACCGCGCTCCCCAGGAGGAAGTGTGGGGAAGGCCCCGCACGCCGCCCCCTGGGATGAGAAGGAGCCCTTGGCCTTGGGGTCCAGAAACGCTTGGGAAGCAGGATAGCCTGCCATGGCAGGAACAGCAGGCCAGTGGCAAGACAAGTGTCACCCACTCCCTGTGCGGAGAGATCGAAGCCTGGCTGCTAAGGAGACATGAGTGGACGACTAGGGCAGGGGCGCGTGCTCCACTCTGAGGAAGGAGTCGGGCAGATGGCAGGCCTGTCCTGTGCCTCTGGTCCCAAGGGGAGAGCATCTCCTAGGCCACCTGTCCCAAGGGCAGTCGGGCTTGCCCCCAGTTGCCATACCCGGAACTCGCAGAAACAACCCCATGGAGAAACGGGCAGTCAGATGCTGTCTTCCACCAAGATGTGGCAGTGTTGTGGGTGGCAGGGGTGTGCCTGGTAAGGAGTGGATACAGACCCCACAGTTCCCCATCCCAGTGCACGGGTCGTGTGCAGGGATCCTGTTGCCTCCTCTCTCCTGTGGTGAAGGCACTGGCCTAGACCTCGAGTCTGCCTGAGCGCATTAGCAAAAGTCAAAGCCTTACCTATGACAGGAGATGGTAATAGGCATAGAGTGCCATCCTAGGCCATGCACGCTGCTGTAGGGTTGTGATTATGTCTGCTTAGTTCGGCTTAGCAAGGTCAACCCCAGGCGCTAACGGGGAGCCCAGGAATGCAAGGCCCAAGAGGCACCAGCTCTCCCGCGGCTCTTCATCCCAGCCACAACAGAGCGAACGACCAAAGCCTTGCTGAGGAAGCAGCAGCGAAGTGCGGTTCGCACCAAGCTGAAAACTTCTGCAAAAGCATAGCAGTCGCTGGGAAATCAGAGTTGGTTCTGTGGGCTGCTTTTGCTGCTTGCCTTAGCCTAGTATTCGCAGCACGATGGGAGAAACCCGCATAGAGCGAAAGCCTCTTTGACAGGGCATCCCCTCTGGGAAAGCACACCATTCTTTGGGAAATCAAAGTCGGGTCTGTGGGATGCTGCCTGCTGCTTGCCAGAGCTGGTCTCCACAGCACGGTGTAATACACTCGCATGGAGCGAAATCCTCTTTGCCTGGGCAACCCCTCTGCCTGAGAAAGAAGCGCGGTGACGCCTGTGGAAAGAGCCTTAAGGAAATGGACACGTCTGTCACGGCAGAGCGAGGAAAGCCTGGCTGCTAAAGAGACACGAGGGGAAGATTAGGGCAGGGGAAAGGGCTCCACTCTGAGGAAGGAGTCTGGGCAGAAAGCATGCCTGTCCTGAGCCTTTGGGCTCAAGGAGACAGCAGCTCCTTGGCCACCTGTCTGTGGTGGAGACATGGGCTTGCCACCAGGCGCCTACCCTGAACTCGAAAAACAACTCCCAGAAAGAACTGGCCATCAGATGCCGGCTTCCTCCAGGATGTGGAAGCTTGGAAGAGGCATGGGGTTTAAGGGGAAGGAGTGGGGACAGTCCCCCAAGCTCCCTATTCAGTGCATGGGCGGTGTGCAGGGATCCTGTCACCTCTCCTTTCCTGTGGGGAAAGCACTGGCTTAGTCTGCGAGTCCGCCAGAGTAAAAGGCCAAGCGATGCCTACCCTTTGAGATGTTTGTGTGCATAGAGTGCCATCCTATGCTACGCAGGCTACTGCACTTTTGTGGCTCTGTCTGCTTAGTTCGGCCTGGCAGGGTGAACCCAGGACGTGAACATGGAGCGCGGGAAAGGAAGACAGAAGAGGCACCAGCTCTCCAGCAGCTCTTCTTCCCTGACGCGACTGAAGCCTTGCTGAGGAAGCAGCGGCGAAGTGCTGTTCGCTCCAAGGCAAAGCCTCTGCGAATGCACAGCATTCGCTGAGAAATGTTTGGCGGGCTTCTGCTGCTTGCCTGAGCTCAGTCTCCCACTGGGAGAAATGGCAGTGGGAGAAACCCGCATAGAGCGAAAGCCTCTTTGCCGTAGCATTCCCTCTGGGAAAGCACAGCATTCTTTGGGAAATCAGAGTCGGGTCTGTGGGATGCGGCCTGCTGCTTGCCAGAGTTGGTCTCCACAGCACGGTGTAATAAATCCGCATGGAGCGAAATCCTCTTTGCCTGGGCATCCCCTCTGCCTGAGAGAGAAGCGCGGTGGCGCCTGTGGAAAGAGCCTTAAGGAAAGGGACACGTCTGTCACGGCATAGCGAGGAAAGCCTGGCTGCTAAGGAGACACGAGGGGAAGATTAGGGCAGGGGAAAGGGCTCCACTCTGAGGAAGGAGTCTGGGCAGAAAGCATGCCTGTCCTGAGCCTTTGGGCTCAAGGAGACAGCAGCTCCTTGGCCAACCTGTCCGTGGTGGAGACATGGGCTTGCCACCAGGCGCCTACCCTGAACTCGAGAAACAACTCCCAGAAAGAACTGGCCATCAGATGCCGGCTTCCTCCAGGACGTGGAAGCTTGGAAGAGGCATGGGGTTTAAGGGGAAGGAGTGGGGACAGTCCCCCAAGCTCCCTATTCAGTGCACGGGTGGTGTGCAGGGATCCTGTCACCTCTCCTTTCCTGTGGGGAAAGCACTGGCTAAGTCCGCGAGTCCTCCTGAGCGGCAGAGTAAAGGGCCAAGCGATGCCTACCCGGGAGATGTTTGTGTGCATAAAGTGCCATCCTAGGAAATGCACACTACTGCACTTTTGTGGCTCTGTCCGCTTAGTTCGGCCTGGCAGGGTGAACCCAGGACGCGAACATGGAGCCCGGGAAAGCAAGGCCCAAGAGGCACCAGCTCTCCCGCATCTCTTCTTCCCTGACGCGACTGAAGCCTTGCTGAGGAAGCAGCGGCGAAGTGCTGTTCGCTCCAAGGCAAAACCTCTGCGAAAACACAGCATTCGCTGAGAAATGATCTGCGGGCTGCTGCTGCTTGTCTGAGCCCAGTCTCCCAGTGGGAGAAATGGCGGTGGGAGAAACCCGCATACAGTGAAAGCCTCTTTGCCTGGGCATCTCTCCTGGGAAAGCACAGCATTCGTAGGGAAATCAGAGTTGGGTTTGGGGATGCTGCTGCTGCTTGCCTTAGCTAGTCTCCGCAGCACTGTGAAAGATACCGCAAGGAGCGAAATACCCTTTGCCCTAGCATCCCCTCTGCCTGAGAGAGAAGCATGGTCGCACAAGTCTGTCACCGCCCTCCCCAGGAGCAAGTGTGGTGAAGGCACAGCACGCCGCCCCCTGGGATGAGAAGGAGCCCTTGGCCTTGGAGTCGGGAAACGCTTGGGAAGCAGAATAGCCTGCCATGGCACGAACAGCAGGCCAGTGGCAAGACAAGTGTCACCCGCTCCCTGTGCGGAGAGATTGAAGCCTGGGTGCTAAGGAGACATGAGGGGACGACTAGGGCAAGGGCGCGTGCTACACTCTGAGGAAGGAGTCTGGGCAGATGGCAGGCCTGTCCTGTGCCTCTGGTCCCAAGGGGAGAATATCTCCTAGGCCACCTGTCCCAAGGGCAGTCGGGCTTGCCCCCAGGTGCCATACCCGGCACTCGCAGAAACAACCCCATGGAGAAACGGGCAGTCAGATGCCGTCTTCCACCAAGATGTGGCAGTGTTGTGGGTGGCAGGGGGTGTGCCTGGTAAGGAGTGGAGACAGTCCCCCACAGTTCCCCATCCCAGTGCACGGGCCCTGTGCAGGGATGCTGTCGCCTCCTCTCTCCTGTGGTGAAGGCACTGGCCTAGACCCCGAGTCTGCCTGAGCGTCAGAGCAAAAGGCTAAGCCTTACCTACGCCAGGAGATGGTAATGGGCATAGAGTGCCATGCTAGGCCACGCACACTGCTGCAGGGTTGTGACTGTGTCTGCTTAGTTCGGCTTAGCAAGGTGAACCCTGGGCGCGAACTGGGAGCCCGGGAATGGAAGGCCCAAGAGGCACCACCTCTCCCGCGACTCTTCATCCCTGCCGCGACAGAGCAAATGACCAAAGCCTTGCTGAGGAAGCAGCAGCGAAGTGCGGTTCGCGCCAAGCTGACAACCTCTGCGAAAGCATAGCACTCGCTGGGAAATCAGAGTTGGTTCTGTGGGCTGCTTTTGCTGCTTGCCTTAGCCTAGTATTCACAGCACGATGGGAGAAACGCGCATAGAGCGAAAGACTCTTTGCCGGGGCATCCCCTTGGGAAGGCAGAGCATTTTTTGGGAAATCAGAGTGGGGTCTGTGGGATGCTGCCTGCTGCTTGCCAGAGCTGGTCTCCACAGCACGGTGTAATACACCCGCATGGAGCGAAATCCTCTTTGCCTGGGCATCACCTCTGCCTGAGAGAGAAGCGCGGTGGCGCCTGTGGAAAGAGCCTTAAGGAAAGGGACACGTCTGTCACGACAGAGAGATGGAAGCCTGGCTGCTAAGGAGAAACGAGGGGAAGCTTAGGGCAGGGGAAAGGGCTCCATTCTGAGGAAGGAGTCTGGGCAGAAAGCATGCCTGTCCTCAGCCTTTGGGCTCAAGGAGACAGCAGCTCCTTGGCCACCTCTCCGTGGTGGAGACATGGGCTTGCCACCAGGCGCCTACCCTGAACGTGAGCAACAACTCCCAGAAAGAACTGGGCATCAGAAGCCGGCTTTCTCCAGGATGGGGAAGCTTGGAGGAGGCACGGGGTTTAAGGGGAAGGAGTGGGGACAGTCCCCCAAAGCTCCCTATTCAGTGCACGGGCGGTGTGCAGGGATTCTGTCACCTCTCCTTTCCTGTGGGGAAAGCACTGGCTTAGTCTGCGAGTCCGCCTGAGCGCCAGAGTAAAAGGCCAAGCGATGCCTACCCGGGAGATGTTTGTGTGCATAGAGTGCCATCCTAGGCTACGCAGGCTACTGCACTTTTGTGGCTCTGTCTGCTTAGTTCGGCCTGGCAGGGTGAACCCAGGACGTGAACATGGAGCCCGGGAAAGGAAGACAGAAGAGGCACCAGCTCTCCCGCAGCTCTTCTTCCCTGACGAAACTGAAGCCTTGCTGAGGAAGCAGCGGCGAAGTGCTGTTCGCTCCAAGGCAAAGCCTCTGCGAAAGCACAGCATTCGCTGAGAAATGTTCGGCGGGCTGCTGCTGCTTGCCTGAGCTCAGTCTCCCAGTGGGAGAAATCGCGGTGGGAGAACCCGCATACAGTGAAAGCCTCTTTGCCTGGGCATCACCCCTGGGAAAGCACCGCATTCGTAGGGAATTCAGAGTTGGGTTTGGGGATGCTGCTGCTGCTTGCCTGAGCTAGTCTCCGCAGCACGGTGGAAGATACCCGCATGGAGCGAAATACCCTTTGCCCTAGCATGCCCTCTGCCTGAGAGAGAAGCATGGTCGCACAAGTCTGTCACCGCGCTCCCCAGGAGGAAGTGTGGGGAAGGCCCCGCACGCCGCCCCCTGGGATGAGAAGGAGCCCTTGGCCTTGGGGTCCGGAAACGCTTGGGAAGCAGGATAGCCTGCCATGGCAGGAACAGCAGGCCAGTGGCAAGACAAGTGTCACCCACTCCCTGTGCGGAGAGATCGAAGCCTGGCTGCTAAGGAGACATGAGTGGACGACTAGGGCAGGGGCGCGTGCTCCACTCTGAGGAAGGAGTCGGGCAGATGGCAGGCCTGTCCTGTGCCTCTGGTCCCAAGGGGAGAGCATCTCCTAGGCCACCTGTCCCAAGGGCAGTCGGGCTTGCCCCCAGTTGCCATACCCGGAACTCGCAGAAACAACCCCATGGAGAAACGGGCAGTCAGATGCTGTCTTCCACCAAGATGTGGCAGTGTTGTGGGTGGCAGGGGTGTGCCTGGTAAGGAGTGGATACAGACCCCACAGTTCCCCATCCCAGTGCACGGGTCGTGTGCAGGGATCCTGTTGCCTCCTCTCTCCTGTGGTGAAGGCACTGGCCTAGACCTCGAGTCTGCCTGAGCGCATTAGCAAAAGTCAAAGCCTTACCTATGACAGGAGATGGTAATAGGCATAGAGTGCCATCCTAGGCCATGCACGCTGCTGTAGGGTTGTGATTATGTCTGCTTAGTTCGGCTTAGCAAGGTCAACCCCAGGCGCTAACGGGGAGCCCAGGAATGCAAGGCCCAAGAGGCACCAGCTCTCCCGCGGCTCTTCATCCCAGCCACAACAGAGCGAACGACCAAAGCCTTGCTGAGGAAGCAGCAGCGAAGTGCGGTTCGCACCAAGCTGAAAACTTCTGCAAAAGCATAGCAGTCGCTGGGAAATCAGAGTTGGTTCTGTGGGCTGCTTTTGCTGCTTGCCTTAGCCTAGTATTCGCAGCACGATGGGAGAAACCCGCATAGAGCGAAAGCCTCTTTGACAGGGCATCCCCTCTGGGAAAGCACACCATTCTTTGGGAAATCAAAGTCGGGTCTGTGGGATGCTGCCTGCTGCTTGCCAGAGCTGGTCTCCACAGCACGGTGTAATACACTCGCATGGAGCGAAATCCTCTTTGCCTGGGCAACCCCTCTGCCTGAGAAAGAAGCGCGGTGACGCCTGTGGAAAGAGCCTTAAGGAAATGGACACGTCTGTCACGGCAGAGCGAGGAAAGCCTGGCTGCTAAAGAGACACGAGGGGAAGATTAGGGCAGGGGAAAGGGCTCCACTCTGAGGAAGGAGTCTGGGCAGAAAGCATGCCTGTCCTGAGCCTTTGGGCTCAAGGAGACAGCAGCTCCTTGGCCACCTGTCTGTGGTGGAGACATGGGCTTGCCACCAGGCGCCTACCCTGAACTCGAAAAACAACTCCCAGAAAGAACTGGCCATCAGATGCCGGCTTCCTCCAGGATGTGGAAGCTTGGAAGAGGCATGGGGTTTAAGGGGAAGGAGTGGGGACAGTCCCCCAAGCTCCCTATTCAGTGCATGGGCGGTGTGCAGGGATCCTGTCACCTCTCCTTTCCTGTGGGGAAAGCACTGGCTTAGTCTGCGAGTCCGCCAGAGTAAAAGGCCAAGCGATGCCTACCCTTTGAGATGTTTGTGTGCATAGAGTGCCATCCTATGCTACGCAGGCTACTGCACTTTTGTGGCTCTGTCTGCTTAGTTCGGCCTGGCAGGGTGAACCCAGGACGTGAACATGGAGCGCGGGAAAGGAAGACAGAAGAGGCACCAGCTCTCCAGCAGCTCTTCTTCCCTGACGCGACTGAAGCCTTGCTGAGGAAGCAGCGGCGAAGTGCTGTTCGCTCCAAGGCAAAGCCTCTGCGAATGCACAGCATTCGCTGAGAAATGTTTGGCGGGCTTCTGCTGCTTGCCTGAGCTCAGTCTCCCACTGGGAGAAATGGCAGTGGGAGAAACCCGCATAGAGCGAAAGCCTCTTTGCCGTAGCATTCCCTCTGGGAAAGCACAGCATTCTTTGGGAAATCAGAGTCGGGTCTGTGGGATGCGGCCTGCTGCTTGCCAGAGTTGGTCTCCACAGCACGGTGTAATAAATCCGCATGGAGCGAAATCCTCTTTGCCTGGGCATCCCCTCTGTCTGAGAGAGAAGCGCGGTGGCGCCTGTGGAAAGAGCCTTAAGGAAAGGGACACGTCTGTCACGGCATAGCGAGGAAAGCCTGGCTGCTAAGGAGACACGAGGGGAAGATTAGGGCAGGGGAAAGGGCTCCACTCTGAGGAAGGAGTCTGGGCAGAAAGCATGCCTGTCCTGAGCCTTTGGGCTCAAGGAGACAGCAGCTCCTTGGCCAACCTGTCCGTGGTGGAGACATGGGCTTGCCACCAGGCGCCTACCCTGAACTCGAGAAACAACTCCCAGAAAGAACTGGCCATCAGATGCCGGCTTCCTCCAGGACGTGGAAGCTTGGAAGAGGCATGGGGTTTAAGGGGAAGGAGTGGGGACAGTCCCCCAAGCTCCCTATTCAGTGCACGGGTGGTGTGCAGGGATCCTGTCACCTCTCCTTTCCTGTGGGGAAAGCACTGGCTAAGTCCGCGAGTCCTCCTGAGCGGCAGAGTAAAGGGCCAAGCGATGCCTACCCGGGAGATGTTTGTGTGCATAAAGTGCCATCCTAGGAAATGCACACTACTGCACTTTTGTGGCTCTGTCCGCTTAGTTCGGCCTGGCAGGGTGAACCCAGGACGCGAACATGGAGCCCGGGAAAGCAAGGCCCAAGAGGCACCAGCTCTCCCGCATCTCTTCTTCCCTGACGCGACTGAAGCCTTGCTGAGGAAGCAGCGGCGAAGTGCTGTTCGCTCCAAGGCAAAACCTCTGCGAAAACACAGCATTCGCTGAGAAATGATCTGCGGGCTGCTGCTGCTTGTCTGAGCCCAGTCTCCCAGTGGGAGAAATGGCGGTGGGAGAAACCCGCATACAGTGAAAGCCTCTTTGCCTGGGCATCTCTCCTGGGAAAGCACAGCATTCGTAGGGAAATCAGAGTTGGGTTTGGGGATGCTGCTGCTGCTTGCCTTAGCTAGTCTCCGCAGCACTGTGAAAGATACCGCAAGGAGCGAAATACCCTTTGCCCTAGCATCCCCTCTGCCTGAGAGAGAAGCATGGTCGCACAAGTCTGTCACCGCGCTCCCCAGGAGGAAGTGTGGGGAAGGCCCCGCACGCCGCCCCCTGGGATGAGAAGGAGCCCTTGGCCTTGGGGTCCAGAAACGCTTGGGAAGCAGGATAGCCTGCCATGGCAGGAACAGCAGGCCAGTGGCAAGACAAGTGTCACCCACTCCCTGTGCGGAGAGATCGAAGCCTGGCTGCTAAGGAGACATGAGTGGACGACTAGGGCAGGGGCGCGTGCTCCACTCTGAGGAAGGAGTCGGGCAGATGGCAGGCCTGTCCTGTGCCTCTGGTCCCAAGGGGAGAGCATCTCCTAGGCCACCTGTCCCAAGGGCAGTCGGGCTTGCCCCCAGTTGCCATACCCGGAACTCGCAGAAACAACCCCATGGAGAAACGGGCAGTCAGATGCTGTCTTCCACCAAGATGTGGCAGTGTTGTGGGTGGCAGGGGTGTGCCTGGTAAGGAGTGGATACAGACCCCACAGTTCCCCATCCCAGTGCACGGGTCGTGTGCAGGGATCCTGTTGCCTCCTCTCTCCTGTGGTGAAGGCACTGGCCTAGACCTCGAGTCTGCCTGAGCGCATTAGCAAAAGTCAAAGCCTTACCTATGACAGGAGATGGTAATAGGCATAGAGTGCCATCCTAGGCCATGCACGCTGCTGTAGGGTTGTGATTATGTCTGCTTAGTTCGGCTTAGCAAGGTCAACCCCAGGCGCTAACGGGGAGCCCAGGAATGCAAGGCCCAAGAGGCACCAGCTCTCCCGCGGCTCTTCATCCCAGCCACAACAGAGCGAACGACCAAAGCCTTGCTGAGGAAGCAGCAGCGAAGTGCGGTTCGCACCAAGCTGAAAACTTCTGCAAAAGCATAGCAGTCGCTGGGAAATCAGAGTTGGTTCTGTGGGCTGCTTTTGCTGCTTGCCTTAGCCTAGTATTCGCAGCACGATGGGAGAAACCCGCATAGAGCGAAAGCCTCTTTGACAGGGCATCCCCTCTGGGAAAGCACACCATTCTTTGGGAAATCAAAGTCGGGTCTGTGGGATGCTGCCTGCTGCTTGCCAGAGCTGGTCTCCACAGCACGGTGTAATACACTCGCATGGAGCGAAATCCTCTTTGCCTGGGCAACCCCTCTGCCTGAGAAAGAAGCGCGGTGACGCCTGTGGAAAGAGCCTTAAGGAAATGGACACGTCTGTCACGGCAGAGCGAGGAAAGCCTGGCTGCTAAAGAGACACGAGGGGAAGATTAGGGCAGGGGAAAGGGCTCCACTCTGTGGAAGGAGTCTGGGCAGAAGGCAGGCCTGTCCTGTGCCTCTGGTCCCAAGGGGACCGCATCACCTTGGCCACCTGCCCCGTCGGCAGTCAGGCTTGCTCCAAGGTGCCATACCCGGAACTCGCAGAAACAACCCCATGGATAAACGGGCAGTCAGATGCCGTCTTCCACCAAGATGTGGCAGTGTTGTGGGTGGCAGGGTTTGTGCCTGGTAAGGAGTGGAGACAGTCCCCCACATTTCCCCATCCTAGTGCACGGGCCGTGTACAGGGATCCTGTCGCCTTCTCTCTCCTGTGGTGAAGGCACTGGTCTAGACCCCGAGTCTGCCTGAGCGCATGAGCAAAAGTCAAAGCCTTACCTATGACAGGAGATGGTAATAGGCATAGAGTGCCATGCTAGGCCACGCACGCTGCTGCAGGGTTGTGACTGTGTCTGCTTTGTTCGGCATAGCAAGGTGAACCGCGGGTGCGAAATAGGAGCACGGGAATGCAAGGCCCAAGAGGAACCAGCTCTCCCACGGCTCTTCATCCCTGCCGCGACAGAGTGAACGACCAAAGCCTTGCTGAGGAAGCAGCAGCGAAGTGCGGTTCGCACCAAGCTGAAAACTTCTGCAAAAGCATAGCAGTCGCTGGGAAATCAGAGTTGGTTCTGTGGGCTGCTTTTGTTGCTTGCCTTAGGCTAGTGTGGGAGGAACACGCGTAGAGCGAAAGCCTCATTGCCTGGGCATCCCCTCTGGGAAAGCACAGCATTCTATTGGAAATCAGAGTCGGGTCTGTGGGATGCTGCCTGCTGCTTGCCAGAGCTAGTTTCCACAGCATGGTGTAATAAACCCGCACGGAGCGAAATCCTCTTTGCCTGGGCAACCCCTCTGCCTGAGAGAGAAGCGCGGTGGCGCCTGTGGAAAGAGCCTTAAGGAAAGGGACACGTCTGTCACGGCAGAGCGAGGAAAGCCTGGCTGCTAAGGAGACACGAGGGGAAGATTAGGGCAGGGGAAAGGGCTCCACTCTGAGGAAGGAGTCTGGGCAGAAAGCATGCCTGTCCTGAGCCTTTGGGCTCAAGGAGACAGCAGCTCCTTGGCCACCTGTCCGTGGTGGAGACATGGGCTTGCCACCAGGCGCCTACCCTGAACTCGAAAAACAACTCCCAGAAAGAACTGGCCATCAGATGCCGGCTTCCTCCAGGATGTGGAAGCTTGGAAGAGGCATGGGGTTTAAGGGGAAGGAGTGGGGACAGTCCCCCAAGCTCCCTATTCAGTGCATGGGCGGTGTGCAGGGATCCTGTCACCTCTCCTTTCCTGTGGGGAAAGCACTGGCTTAGTCTGCGAGTCCGCCAGAGTAAAAGGCCAAGCGATGCCTACCCTTTGAGATGTTTGTGTGCATAGAGTGCCATCCTATGCTACGCAGGCTACTGCACTTTTGTGGCTCTGTCTGCTTAGTTCGGCCTGGCAGGGTGAACCCAGGACGTGAACATGGAGCGCGGGAAAGGAAGACAGAAGAGGCACCAGCTCTCCAGCAGCTCTTCTTCCCTGACGCGACTGAAGCCTTGGTGAGGAAGCAGCGGCGAAGTGCTGTTCGCTCCAAGGCAAAGCCTCTGCGAATGCACAGCATTCGCTGAGAAATGTTTGGCGGGCTTCTGCTGCTTGCCTGAGCTCAGTCTCCCACTGGGAGAAATGGCAGTGGGAGAAACCCGCATAGAGCGAAAGCCTCTTTGCCGTAGCATTCCCTCTGGGAAAGCACAGCATTCTTTGGGAAATCAGAGTCGGGTCTGTGGGATGCGGCCTGCTGCTTGCCAGAGTTGGTCTCCACAGCACGGTGTAATAAATCCGCATGGAGCGAAATCCTCTTTGCCTGGGCATCCCCTCTGCCTGAGAGAGAAGCGCGGTGGCGCCTGTGGAAAGAGCCTTAAGGAAAGGGACACGTCTGTCACGGCATAGCGAGGAAAGCCTGGCTGCTAAGGAGACACGAGGGGAAGATTAGGGCAGGGGAAAGGGCTCCACTCTGAGGAAGGAGTCTGGGCAGAAAGCATGCCTGTCCTGAGCCTTTGGGCTCAAGGAGACAGCAGCTCCTTGGCCAACCTGTCCGTGGTGGAGACATGGGCTTGCCACCAGGCGCCTACCCTGAACTCGAGAAACAACTCCCAGAAAGAACTGGCCATCAGATGCCGGCTTCCTCCAGGACGTGGAAGCTTGGAAGAGGCATGGGGTTTAAGGGGAAGGAGTGGGGACAGTCCCCCAAGCTCCCTATTCAGTGCACGGGTGGTGTGCAGGGATCCTGTCACCTCTCCTTTCCTGTGGGGAAAGCACTGGCTAAGTCCGCGAGTCCTCCTGAGCGGCAGAGTAAAGGGCCAAGCGATGCCTACCCGGGAGATGTTTGTGTGCATAAAGTGCCATCCTAGGAAATGCACACTACTGCACTTTTGTGGCTCTGTCCGCTTAGTTCGGCCTGGCAGGGTGAACCCAGGACGCGAACATGGAGCCCGGGAAAGCAAGGCCCAAGAGGCACCAGCTCTCCCGCATCTCTTCTTCCCTGACGCGACTGAAGCCTTGCTGAGGAAGCAGCGGCGAAGTGCTGTTCGCTCCAAGGCAAAACCTCTGCGAAAACACAGCATTCGCTGAGAAATGATCTGCGGGCTGCTGCTGCTTGTCTGAGCCCAGTCTCCCAGTGGGAGAAATGGCGGTGGGAGAAACCCGCATACAGTGAAAGCCTCTTTGCCTGGGCATCTCTCCTGGGAAAGCACAGCATTCGTAGGGAAATCAGAGTTGGGTTTGGGGATGCTGCTGCTGCTTGCCTTAGCTAGTCTCCGCAGCACTGTGAAAGATACCGCAAGGAGCGAAATACCCTTTGCCCTAGCATCCCCTCTGCCTGAGAGAGAAGCATGGTCGCACAAGTCTGTCACCGCCCTCCCCAGGAGCAAGTGTGGTGAAGGCACAGCACGCCGCCCCCTGGGATGAGAAGGAGCCCTTGGCCTTGGAGTCGGGAAACGCTTGGGAAGCAGAATAGCCTGCCATGGCACGAACAGCAGGCCAGTGGCAAGACAAGTGTCACCCGCTCCCTGTGCGGAGAGATTGAAGCCTGGGTGCTAAGGAGACATGAGGGGACGACTAGGGCAAGGGCGCGTGCTACACTCTGAGGAAGGAGTCTGGGCAGATGGCAGGCCTGTCCTGTGCCTCTGGTCCCAAGGGGAGAATATCTCCTAGGCCACCTGTCCCAAGGGCAGTCGGGCTTGCCCCCAGGTGCCATACCCGGCACTCGCAGAAACAACCCCATGGAGAAACGGGCAGTCAGATGCCGTCTTCCACCAAGATGTGGCAGTGTTGTGGGTGGCAGGGGGTGTGCCTGGTAAGGAGTGGAGACAGTCCCCCACAGTTCCCCATCCCAGTGCACGGGCCCTGTGCAGGGATGCTGTCGCCTCCTCTCTCCTGTGGTGAAGGCACTGGCCTAGACCCCGAGTCTGCCTGAGCGTCAGAGCAAAAGGCTAAGCCTTACCTACGCCAGGAGATGGTAATGGGCATAGAGTGCCATGCTAGGCCACGCACACTGCTGCAGGGTTGTGACTGTGTCTGCTTAGTTCGGCTTAGCAAGGTGAACCCTGGGCGCGAACTGGGAGCCCGGGAATGGAAGGCCAAGAGGCACCACCTCTCCCGCGACTCTTCATCCCTGCCGCGACAGAGCAAATGACCAAAGCCTTGCTGAGGAAGCAGCAGCGAAGTGCGGTTCGCGCCAAGCTGACAACCTCTGCGAAAGCATAAAACTCGCTGGGAAATCAGAGTTGGTTCTGTGGGCTGCTTTTGCTGCTTGCCTTAGCCTAGTATTCACAGCACGATGGGAGAAACGCGCATAGAGCGAAAGACTCTTTGCCGGGGCATCCCCTTGGGAAGGCAGAGCATTTTTTGGGAAATCAGAGAGGGGTCTGTGGGATGCTGCCTGCTGCTTGCCAGAGCTGGTCTCCACAGCACGGTGTAATACACCCGCATGGAGCGAAATCCTCTTTGCCTGGGCATCACCTCTGCCTGAGAGAGAAGCGCGGTGGCGCCTGTGGAAAGAGCCTTAAGGAAAGGGACACGTCTGTCACGACAGAGAGATGGAAGCCTGGCTGCTAAGGAGAAACGAGGGGAAGCTTAGGGCAGGGGAAAGGGCTCCATTCTGAGGAAGGAGTCTGGGCAGAAAGCATGCCTGTCCTCAGCCTTTGGGCTCAAGGAGACAGCAGCTCCTTGGCCACCTCTCCGTGGTGGAGACATGGGCTTGCCACCAGGCGCCTACCCTGAACGTGAGCAACAACTCCCAGAAAGAACTGGGCATCAGAAGCCGGCTTTCTCCAGGATGGGGAAGCTTGGAGGAGGCACGGGGTTTAAGGGGAAGGAGTGGGGACAGTCCCCCAAAGCTCCCTATTCAGTGCACGGGCGGTGTGCAGGGATTCTGTCACCTCTCCTTTCCTGTGGGGAAAGCACTGGCTTAGTCTGCGAGTCCGCCTGAGCGCCAGAGTAAAAGGCCAAGCGATGCCTACCCGGGAGATGTTTGTGTGCATAGAGTGCCATCCTAGGCTACGCAGGCTACTGCACTTTTGTGGCTCTGTCTGCTTAGTTCGGCCTGGCAGGGTGAACCCAGGACGTGAACATGGAGCCCGGGAAAGGAAGACAGAAGAGGCACCAGCTCTCCCGCAGCTCTTCTTCCCTGACGAAACTGAAGCCTTGCTGAGGAAGCAGCGGCGAAGTGCTGTTCGCTCCAAGGCAAAGCCTCTGCGAAAGCACAGCATTCGCTGAGAAATGTTCGGCGGGCTGCTGCTGCTTGCCTGAGCTCAGTCTCCCAGTGGGAGAAATCGCGGTGGGAGAACCCGCATACAGTGAAAGCCTCTTTGCCTGGGCATCACCCCTGGGAAAGCACCGCATTCGTAGGGAATTCAGAGTTGGGTTTGGGGATGCTGCTGCTGCTTGCCTGAGCTAGTCTCCGCAGCACGGTGGAAGATACCCGCATGGAGCGAAATACCCTTTGCCCTAGCATGCCCTCTGCCTGAGAGAGAAGCATGGTCGCACAAGTCTGTCACCGCGCTCCCCAGGAGGAAGTGTGGGGAAGGCCCCGCACGCCGCCCCCTGGGATGAGAAGGAGCCCTTGGCCTTGGGGTCCGGAAACGCTTGGGAAGCAGGATAGCCTGCCATGGCAGGAACAGCAGGCCAGTGGCAAGACAAGTGTCACCCACTCCCTGTGCGGAGAGATCGAAGCCTGGCTGCTAAGGAGACATGAGTGGACGACTAGGGCAGGGGCGCGTGCTCCACTCTGAGGAAGGAGTCGGGCAGATGGCAGGCCTGTCCTGTGCCTCTGGTCCCAAGGGGAGAGCATCTCCTAGGCCACCTGTCCCAAGGGCAGTCGGGCTTGCCCCCAGTTGCCATACCCAGAACTCGCAGAAACAACCCCATGGAGAAACGGGCAGTCAGATGCTGTCTTCCACCAAGATGTGGCAGTGTTGTGGGTGGCAGGGGTGTGCCTGGTAAGGAGTGGATACAGACCCCACAGTTCCCCATCCCAGTGCACGGGTCGTGTGCAGGGATCCTGTTGCCTCCTCTCTCCTGTGGTGAAGGCACTGGCCTAGACCTCGAGTCTGCCTGAGCGCATTAGCAAAAGTCAAAGCCTTACCTATGACAGGAGATTGTAATAGGCATAGAGTGCCATCCTAGGCCATGCACGCTGCTGTAGGGTTGTGATTATGTCTGCTTAGTTCGGCTTAGCAAGGTCAACCCCAGGCGCTAACGGGGAGCCCAGGAATGCAAGGCCCAAGAGGCACCAGCTCTCCCGCGGCTCTTCATCCCAGCCACAACAGAGCGAACGACCAAAGCCTTGCTGAGGAAGCAGCAGCGAAGTGCGGTTCGCACCAAGCTGAAAACTTCTGCAAAAGCATAGCAGTCGCTGGGAAATCAGAGTTGGTTCTGTGGGCTGCTTTTGCTGCTTGCCTTAGCCTAGTATTCGCAGCACGATGGGAGAAACCCGCATAGAGCGAAAGCCTCTTTGACAGGGCATCCCCTCTGGGAAAGCACACCATTCTTTGGGAAATCAAAGTCGGGTCTGTGGGATGCTGCCTGCTGCTTGCCAGAGCTGGTCTCCACAGCACGGTGTAATACACTCGCATGGAGCGAAATCCTCTTTGCCTGGGCAACCACTCTGCCTGAGAAAGAAGCGCGGTGATGCCTGTGGAAAGAGCCTTAAGGAAATGGACACGTCTGTCACGGCAGAGCGAGGAAAGCCTGGCTGCTAAAGAGACACGAGGGGAAGATTAGGGCAGGGGAAATGGCTCCACTCTGTGGAAGGAGTCTGGGCAGAAGGCAGGCCTGTCCTGTGCCTCTGGTCCCAAGGGGACCGCATCACCTTGGCCACCTGCCCCGTCGGCAGTCAGGCTTGCTCCAAGGTGCCATACCCGGAACTCGCAGAAACAACCCCATGGATAAACGGGCAGTCAGATGCCGTCTTCCACCAAGATGTGGCAGTGTTGTGGGTGGCAGGGTTTGTGCCTGGTAAGGAGTGGAGACAGTCCCCCACAGTTCCCCATCCTAGTGCACGGGCCGTGTACAGGGATCCTGTCGCCTTCTCTCTCCTGTGGTGAAGGCACTGGTCTAGACCCCGAGTCTGCCTGAGCGCATGAGCAAAAGTCAAAGCCTTACCTATGACAGGAGATGGTAATAGGCATAGAGTGCCATGCTAGGCCACGCACGCTGCTGCAGGGTTGTGACTGTGTCTGCTTTGTTCGGCATAGCAAGGTGAACCGCGGGTGCGAAATAGGAGCACGGGAATGCAAGGCCCAAGAGGCACCAGCTCTCCCACGGCTCTTCATCCCTGCCGCGACAGAGTGAACGACCAAAGCCTTGCTGAGGAAGCAGCAGCGAAGTGCGGTTCGCACCAAGCTGAAAACTTCTGCAAAAGCATAGCAGTCGCTGGGAAATCAGAGTTGGTTCTGTGGGCTGCTTTTGTTGCTTGCCTTAGGCTAGTGTGGGAGGAACACGCGTAGAGCGAAAGCCTCATTGCCTGGGCATCCCCTCTGGGAAAGCACAGCATTCTATTGGAAATCAGAGTCGGGTCTGTGGGATGCTGCCTGCTGCTTGCCAGAGCTAGTTTCCACAGCATGGTGTAATAAACCCGCACGGAGCGAAATCCTCTTTGCCTGGGCAACCCCTCTGCCTGAGAGAGAAGCGCGGTGGCGCCTGTGGAAAGAGCCTTAAGGAAAGGGACACGTCTGTCACGGCAGAGCGAGGAAAGCCTGGCTGCTAAGGAGACACGAGGGGAAGATTAGGGCAGGGGAAAGGGCTCCACTCTGAGGAAGGAGTCTGGGCAGAAAGCATGCCTGTCCTGAGCCTTTGGGCTCAAGGAGACAGCAGCTCCTTGGCCACCTGTCCGTGGTGGAGACATGGGCTTGCCACCAGGCGCCTACCCTGAACTCGAAAAACAACTCCCAGAAAGAACTGGCCATCAGATGCCGGCTTCCTCCAGGATGTGGAAGCTTGGAAGAGGCATGGGGTTTAAGGGGAAGGAGTGGGGACAGTCCCCCAAGCTCCCTATTCAGTGCATGGGCGGTGTGCAGGGATCCTGTCACCTCTCCTTTCCTGTGGGGAAAGCACTGGCTTAGTCTGCGAGTCCGCCAGAGTAAAAGGCCAAGCGATGCCTACCCTTTGAGATGTTTGTGTGCATAGAGTGCCATCCTATGCTACGCAGGCTACTGCACTTTTGTGGCTCTGTCTGCTTAGTTCG
The DNA here is from genome assembly GCF_964662115.1 of Mustela nivalis. Lineage (NCBI taxonomy): Eukaryota > Metazoa > Chordata > Mammalia > Carnivora > Mustelidae > Mustela > Mustela nivalis. The sequence continues at coordinate 65,938 of NW_028135773.1, read as the reverse complement.
GCCTGGCAGGGTGAACCCAGGACGTGAACATGGAGCGCGGGAAAGGAAGACAGAAGAGGCACCAGCTCTCCAGCAGCTCTTCTTCCCTGACGCGACTGAAGCCTTGCTGAGGAAGCAGCGGCGAAGTGCTGTTCGCTCCAAGGCAAAGCCTCTGCGAATGCACAGCATTCGCTGAGAAATGTTTGGCGGGCTTCTGCTGCTTGCCTGAGCTCAGTCTCCCACTGGGAGAAATGGCAGTGGGAGAAACCCGCATAGAGCGAAAGCCTCTTTGCCGTAGCATTCCCTCTGGGAAAGCACAGCATTCTTTGGGAAATCAGAGTCGGGTCTGTGGGATGCGGCCTGCTGCTTGCCAGAGTTGGTCTCCACAGCACGGTGTAATAAATCCGCATGGAGCGAAATCCTCTTTGCCTGGGCATCCCCTCTGCCTGAGAGAGAAGCGCGGTGGCGCCTGTGGAAAGAGCCTTAAGGAAAGGGACACGTCTGTCACGGCATAGCGAGGAAAGCCTGGCTGCTAAGGAGACACGAGGGGAAGATTAGGGCAGGGGAAAGGGCTCCACTCTGAGGAAGGAGTCTGGGCAGAAAGCATGCCTGTCCTGAGCCTTTGGGCTCAAGGAGACAGCAGCTCCTTGGCCAACCTGTCCGTGGTGGAGACATGGGCTTGCCACCAGGCGCCTACCCTGAACTCGAGAAACAACTCCCAGAAAGAACTGGCCATCAGATGCCGGCTTCCTCCAGGACGTGGAAGCTTGGAAGAGGCATGGGGTTTAAGGGGAAGGAGTGGGGACAGTCCCCCAAGCTCCCTATTCAGTGCACGGGTGGTGTGCAGGGATCCTGTCACCTCTCCTTTCCTGTGGGGAAAGCACTGGCTAAGTCCGCGAGTCCTCCTGAGCGGCAGAGTAAAGGGCCAAGCGATGCCTACCCGGGAGATGTTTGTGTGCATAAAGTGCCATCCTAGGAAATGCACACTACTGCACTTTTGTGGCTCTGTCCGCTTAGTTCGGCCTGGCAGGGTGAACCCAGGACGCGAACATGGAGCCCGGGAAAGCAAGGCCCAAGAGGCACCAGCTCTCCCGCATCTCTTCTTCCCTGACGCGACTGAAGCCTTGCTGAGGAAGCAGCGGCGAAGTGCTGTTCGCTCCAAGGCAAAACCTCTGCGAAAACACAGCATTCGCTGAGAAATGATCTGCGGGCTGCTGCTGCTTGTCTGAGCCCAGTCTCCCAGTGGGAGAAATGGCGGTGGGAGAAACCCGCATACAGTGAAAGCCTCTTTGCCTGGGCATCTCTCCTGGGAAAGCACAGCATTCGTAGGGAAATCAGAGTTGGGTTTGGGGATGCTGCTGCTGCTTGCCTTAGCTAGTCTCCGCAGCACTGTGAAAGATACCGCAAGGAGCGAAATACCCTTTGCCCTAGCATCCCCTCTGCCTGAGAGAGAAGCATGGTCGCACAAGTCTGTCACCGCCCTCCCCAGGAGCAAGTGTGGTGAAGGCACAGCACGCCGCCCCCTGGGATGAGAAGGAGCCCTTGGCCTTGGAGTCGGGAAACGCTTGGGAAGCAGAATAGCCTGCCATGGCACGAACAGCAGGCCAGTGGCAAGACAAGTGTCACCCGCTCCCTGTGCGGAGAGATTGAAGCCTGGGTGCTAAGGAGACATGAGGGGACGACTAGGGCAAGGGCGCGTGCTACACTCTGAGGAAGGAGTCTGGGCAGATGGCAGGCCTGTCCTGTGCCTCTGGTCCCAAGGGGAGAATATCTCCTAGGCCACCTGTCCCAAGGGCAGTCGGGCTTGCCCCCAGGTGCCATACCCGGCACTCGCAGAAACAACCCCATGGAGAAACGGGCAGTCAGATGCCGTCTTCCACCAAGATGTGGCAGTGTTGTGGGTGGCAGGGGGTGTGCCTGGTAAGGAGTGGAGACAGTCCCCCACAGTTCCCCATCCCAGTGCACGGGCCCTGTGCAGGGATGCTGTCGCCTCCTCTCTCCTGTGGTGAAGGCACTGGCCTAGACCCCGAGTCTGCCTGAGCGTCAGAGCAAAAGGCTAAGCCTTACCTACGCCAGGAGATGGTAATGGGCATAGAGTGCCATGCTAGGCCACGCACACTGCTGCAGGGTTGTGACTGTGTCTGCTTAGTTCGGCTTAGCAAGGTGAACCCTGGGCGCGAACTGGGAGCCCGGGAATGGAAGGCCCAAGAGGCACCACCTCTCCCGCGACTCTTCATCCCTGCCGCGACAGAGCAAATGACCAAAGCCTTGCTGAGGAAGCAGCAGCGAAGTGCGGTTCGCGCCAAGCTGACAACCTCTGCGAAAGCATAGCACTCGCTGGGAAATCAGAGTTGGTTCTGTGGGCTGCTTTTGCTGCTTGCCTTAGCCTAGTATTCACAGCACGATGGGAGAAACGCGCATAGAGCGAAAGACTCTTTGCCGGGGCATCCCCTTGGGAAGGCAGAGCATTTTTTGGGAAATCAGAGTGGGGTCTGTGGGATGCTGCCTGCTGCTTGCCAGAGCTGGTCTCCACAGCACGGTGTAATACACCCGCATGGAGCGAAATCCTCTTTGCCTGGGCATCACCTCTGCCTGAGAGAGAAGCGCGGTGGCGCCTGTGGAAAGAGCCTTAAGGAAAGGGACACGTCTGTCACGACAGAGAGATGGAAGCCTGGCTGCTAAGGAGAAACGAGGGGAAGCTTAGGGCAGGGGAAAGGGCTCCATTCTGAGGAAGGAGTCTGGGCAGAAAGCATGCCTGTCCTCAGCCTTTGGGCTCAAGGAGACAGCAGCTCCTTGGCCACCTCTCCGTGGTGGAGACATGGGCTTGCCACCAGGCGCCTACCCTGAACGTGAGCAACAACTCCCAGAAAGAACTGGGCATCAGAAGCCGGCTTTCTCCAGGATGGGGAAGCTTGGAGGAGGCACGGGGTTTAAGGGGAAGGAGTGGGGACAGTCCCCCAAAGCTCCCTATTCAGTGCACGGGCGGTGTGCAGGGATTCTGTCACCTCTCCTTTCCTGTGGGGAAAGCACTGGCTTAGTCTGCGAGTCCGCCTGAGCGCCAGAGTAAAAGGCCAAGCGATGCCTACCCGGGAGATGTTTGTGTGCATAGAGTGCCATCCTAGGCTACGCAGGCTACTGCACTTTTGTGGCTCTGTCTGCTTAGTTCGGCCTGGCAGGGTGAACCCAGGACGTGAACATGGAGCCCGGGAAAGGAAGACAGAAGAGGCACCAGCTCTCCCGCAGCTCTTCTTCCCTGACGAAACTGAAGCCTTGCTGAGGAAGCAGCGGCGAAGTGCTGTTCGCTCCAAGGCAAAGCCTCTGCGAAAGCACAGCATTCGCTGAGAAATGTTCGGCGGGCTGCTGCTGCTTGCCTGAGCTCAGTCTCCCAGTGGGAGAAATCGCGGTGGGAGAACCCGCATACAGTGAAAGCCTCTTTGCCTGGGCATCACCCCTGGGAAAGCACCGCATTCGTAGGGAATTCAGAGTTGGGTTTGGGGATGCTGCTGCTGCTTGCCTGAGCTAGTCTCCGCAGCACGGTGGAAGATACCCGCATGGAGCGAAATACCCTTTGCCCTAGCATGCCCTCTGCCTGAGAGAGAAGCATGGTCGCACAAGTCTGTCACCGCGCTCCCCAGGAGGAAGTGTGGGGAAGGCCCCGCACGCCGCCCCCTGGGATGAGAAGGAGCCCTTGGCCTTGGGGTCCGGAAACGCTTGGGAAGCAGGATAGCCTGCCATGGCAGGAACAGCAGGCCAGTGGCAAGACAAGTGTCACCCGCTCCCTGTGCGGAGAGATCGAAGCCTGGCTGCTAAGGAGACATGAGTGGACGACTAGGGCAGGGGCGCGTGCTCCACTCTGAGGAAGGAGTCGGGCAGATGGCAGGCCTGTCCTGTGCCTCTGGTCCCAAGGGGAGAGCATCTCCTAGGCCACCTGTCCCAAGGGCAGTCGGGCTTGCCCCCAGTTGCCATACCCGGAACTCGCAGAAACAACCCCATGGAGAAACGGGCAGTCAGATGCTGTCTTCCACCAAGATGTGGCAGTGTTGTGGGTGGCAGGGGTGTGCCTGGTAAGGAGTGGATACAGACCCCACAGTTCCCCATCCCAGTGCACGGGTCGTGTGCAGGGATCCTGTTGCCTCCTCTCTCCTGTGGTGAAGGCACTGGCCTAGACCTCGAGTCTGCCTGAGCGCATTAGCAAAAGTCAAAGCCTTACCTATGACAGGAGATGGTAATAGGCATAGAGTGCCATCCTAGGCCATGCACGCTGCTGTAGGGTTGTGATTATGTCTGCTTAGTTCGGCTTAGCAAGGTCAACCCCAGGCGCTAACGGGGAGCCCAGGAATGCAAGGCCCAAGAGGCACCAGCTCTCCCGCGGCTCTTCATCCCAGCCACAACAGAGCGAACGACCAAAGCCTTGCTGAGGAAGCAGCAGCGAAGTGCGGTTCGCACCAAGCTGAAAACTTCTGCAAAAGCATAGCAGTCGCTGGGAAATCAGAGTTGGTTCTGTGGGCTGCTTTTGCTGCTTGCCTTAGCCTAGTATTCGCAGCACGATGGGAGAAACCCGCATAGAGCGAAAGCCTCTTTGACAGGGCATCCCCTCTGGGAAAGCACACCATTCTTTGGGAAATCAAAGTCGGGTCTGTGGGATGCTGCCTGCTGCTTGCCAGAGCTGGTCTCCACAGCACGGTGTAATACACTCGCATGGAGCGAAATCCTCTTTGCCTGGGCAACCACTCTGCCTGAGAAAGAAGCGCGGTGACACCTGTGGAAAGAGCCTTAAGGAAATGGACACGTTTGTCAGGGCAGAGCGATGGAAGCCTGGCTGCTAAAGAGACACGAGGGGAAGATTAGGGCAGGGGAAAGGGCTCCACTCTGTGGAAGGAGTCTGGGCAGAAGGCAGGCCTGTCCTGTGCCTCTGGTCCCAAGGGGACCGCATCACCTTGGCCACCTGCCCCGTCGGCAGTCAGGCTTGCTCCAAGGTGCCATACCCGGAACTCGCAGAAACAACCCCATGGATAAACGGGCAGTCAGATGCCGTCTTCCACCAAGATGTGGCAGTGTTGTGGGTGGCAGGGTTTGTGCCTGGTAAGGAGTGGAGACAGTCCCCCACAGTTCCCCATCCTAGTGCACGGGCCGTGTGCAGGGATCCTGTCGCCTTCTCTCTCCTGTGGTGAAGGCACTGGTCTAGACCCCGAGTCTGCCTGAGCGCATGAGCAAAAGTCAAAGCCTTACCTATGACAGGAGATGGTAATAGGCATAGAGTGCCATGCTAGGCCACGCACGCTGCTGCAGGGTTGTGACTGTGTCTGCTTTGTTCGGCATAGCAAGGTGAACCGCGGGTGCGAAATAGGAGCACGGGAATGCAAGGCCCAAGAGGCACCAGCTCTCCCACGGCTCTTCATCCCTGCCGCGACAGAGTGAACGACCAAAGCCTTGCTGAGGAAGCAGCAGCGAAGTGCGGTTCGCACCAAGCTGAAAACTTCTGCAAAAGCATAGCAGTCGCTGGGAAATCAGAGTTGGTTCTGTGGGCTGCTTTTGTTGCTTGCCTTAGGCTAGTGTGGGAGGAACACGCGTAGAGCGAAAGCCTCATTGCCTGGGCATCCCCTCTGGGAAAGCACAGCATCTATTGGAAATCAGAGTCGGGTCTGTGGGATGCTGCCTGCTGCTTGCCAGAGCTAGTTTCCACAGCATGGTGTAATAAACCCGCATGGAGCGAAATCCTCTTTGCCTGGGCAACCCCTCTGCCTGAGAGAGAAGCGCGGTGGCGCCTGTGGAAAGAGCCTTAAGGAAAGGGACACGTCTGTCACGGCATAGCGAGGAAAGCCTGGCTGCTAAGGAGACACGAGGGGAAGATTAGGGCAGGGGAAAGGGCTCCACTCTGAGGAAGGAGTCTGGGCAGAAAGCATGCCTGTCCTGAGCCTTTGGGCTCAAGGAGACAGCAGCTCCTTGGCCACCTGTCCGTGGTGGAGACATGGGCTTGCCACCAGGCGCCTACCCTGAACTCGAAAAACAACTCCCAGAAAGAACTGGCCATCAGATGCCGGCTTCCTCCAGGATGTGGAAGCTTGGAGAGGCATGGGGTTTAAGGGGAAGGAGTGGGGACAGTCCCCCAAGCTCCCTATTCAGTGCATGGGCGGTGTGCAGGGATCCTGTCACCTCTCCTTTCCTGTGGGGAAAGCACTGGCTTAGTCTGCGAGTCCGCCAGAGTAAAAGGCCAAGCGATGCCTACCCTTTGAGATGTTTGTGTGCATAGAGTGCCATCCTATGCTACGCAGGCTACTGCACTTTTGTGGCTCTGTCTGCTTAGTTCGGCCTGGCAGGGTGAACCCAGGACGTGAACATGGAGCGCGGGAAAGGAAGACAGAAGAGGCACCAGCTCTCCAGCAGCTCTTCTTCCCTGACGCGACTGAAGCCTTGCTGAGGAAGCAGCGGCGAAGTGCTGTTCGCTCCAAGGCAAAGCCTCTGCGAATGCACAGCATTCGCTGAGAAATGTTTGGCGGGCTTCTGCTGCTTGCCTGAGCTCAGTCTCCCACTGGGAGAAATGGCAGTGGGAGAAACCCGCATAGAGCGAAAGCCTCTTTGCCGTAGCATTCCCTCTGGGAAAGCACAGCATTCTTTGGGAAATCAGAGTCGGGTCTGTGGGATGCGGCCTGCTGCTTGCCAGAGTTGGTCTCCACAGCACGGTGTAATAAATCCGCATGGAGCGAAATCCTCTTTGCCTGGGCATCCCCTCTGCCTGAGAGAGAAGCGCGGTGGCGCCTGTGGAAAGAGCCTTAAGGAAAGGGACACGTCTGTCACGGCATAGCGAGGAAAGCCTGGCTGCTAAGGAGACACGAGGGGAAGATTAGGGCAGGGGAAAGGGCTCCACTCTGAGGAAGGAGTCTGGGCAGAAAGCATGCCTGTCCTGAGCCTTTGGGCTCAAGGAGACAGCAGCTCCTTGGCCAACCTGTCCGTGGTGGAGACATGGGCTTGCCACCAGGCGCCTACCCTGAACTCGAGAAACAACTCCCAGAAAGAACTGGCCATCAGATGCCGGCTTCCTCCAGGACGTGGAAGCTTGGAAGAGGCATGGGGTTTAAGGGGAAGGAGTGGGGACAGTCCCCCAAGCTCCCTATTCAGTGCACGGGTGGTGTGCAGGGATCCTGTCACCTCTCCTTTCCTGTGGGGAAAGCACTGGCTAAGTCCGCGAGTCCTCCTGAGCGGCAGAGTAAAGGGCCAAGCGATGCCTACCCGGGAGATGTTTGTGTGCATAAAGTGCCATCCTAGGAAATGCACACTACTGCACTTTTGTGGCTCTGTCCGCTTAGTTCGGCCTGGCAGGGTGAACCCAGGACGCGAACATGGAGCCCGGGAAAGCAAGGCCCAAGAGGCACCAGCTCTCCCGCATCTCTTCTTCCCTGACGCGACTGAAGCCTTGCTGAGGAAGCAGCGGCGAAGTGCTGTTCGCTCCAAGGCAAAACCTCTGCGAAAACACAGCATTCGCTGAGAAATGATCTGCGGGCTGCTGCTGCTTGTCTGAGCCCAGTCTCCCAGTGGGAGAAATGGCGGTGGGAGAAACCCGCATACAGTGAAAGCCTCTTTGCCTGGGCATCTCTCCTGGGAAAGCACAGCATTCGTAGGGAAATCAGAGTTGGGTTTGGGGATGCTGCTGCTGCTTGCCTTAGCTAGTCTCCGCAGCACTGTGAAAGATACCGCAAGGAGCGAAATACCCTTTGCCCTAGCATCCCCTCTGCCTGAGAGAGAAGCATGGTCGCACAAGTCTGTCACCGCCCTCCCCAGGAGCAAGTGTGGTGAAGGCACAGCACGCCGCCCCCTGGGATGAGAAGGAGCCCTTGGCCTTGGAGTCGGGAAACGCTTGGGAAGCAGAATAGCCTGCCATGGCACGAACAGCAGGCCAGTGGCAAGACAAGTGTCACCCGCTCCCTGTGCGGAGAGATTGAAGCCTGGGTGCTAAGGAGACATGAGGGGACGACTAGGGCAAGGGCGCGTGCTACACTCTGAGGAAGGAGTCTGGGCAGATGGCAGGCCTGTCCTGTGCCTCTGGTCCCAAGGGGAGAATATCTCCTAGGCCACCTGTCCCAAGGGCAGTCGGGCTTGCCCCCAGGTGCCATACCCGGCACTCGCAGAAACAACCCCATGGAGAAACGGGCAGTCAGATGCCGTCTTCCACCAAGATGTGGCAGTGTTGTGGGTGGCAGGGGGTGTGCCTGGTAAGGAGTGGAGACAGTCCCCCACAGTTCCCCATCCCAGTGCACGGGCCCTGTGCAGGGATGCTGTCGCCTCCTCTCTCCTGTGGTGAAGGCACTGGCCTAGACCCCGAGTCTGCCTGAGCGTCAGAGCAAAAGGCTAAGCCTTACCTACGCCAGGAGATGGTAATGGGCATAGAGTGCCATGCTAGGCCACGCACACTGCTGCAGGGTTGTGACTGTGTCTGCTTAGTTCGGCTTAGCAAGGTGAACCCTGGGCGCGAACTGGGAGCCCGGGAATGGAAGGCCCAAGAGGCACCACCTCTCCCGCGACTCTTCATCCCTGCCGCGACAGAGCAAATGACCAAAGCCTTGCTGAGGAAGCAGCAGCGAAGTGCGGTTCGCGCCAAGCTGACAACCTCTGCGAAAGCATAGCACTCGCTGGGAAATCAGAGTTGGTTCTGTGGGCTGCTTTTGCTGCTTGCCTTAGCCTAGTATTCACAGCACGATGGGAGAAACGCGCATAGAGCGAAAGACTCTTTGCCGGGGCATCCCCTTGGGAAGGCAGAGCATTTTTTGGGAAATCAGAGTGGGGTCTGTGGGATGCTGCCTGCTGCTTGCCAGAGCTGGTCTCCACAGCACGGTGTAATACACCCGCATGGAGCGAAATCCTCTTTGCCTGGGCATCACCTCTGCCTGAGAGAGAAGCGCGGTGGCGCCTGTGGAAAGAGCCTTAAGGAAAGGGACACGTCTGTCACGACAGAGAGATGGAAGCCTGGCTGCTAAGGAGAAACGAGGGGAAGCTTAGGGCAGGGGAAAGGGCTCCATTCTGAGGAAGGAGTCTGGGCAGAAAGCATGCCTGTCCTCAGCCTTTGGGCTCAAGGAGACAGCAGCTCCTTGGCCACCTCTCCGTGGTGGAGACATGGGCTTGCCACCAGGCGCCTACCCTGAACGTGAGCAACAACTCCCAGAAAGAACTGGGCATCAGAAGCCGGCTTTCTCCAGGATGGGGAAGCTTGGAGGAGGCACGGGGTTTAAGGGGAAGGAGTGGGGACAGTCCCCCAAAGCTCCCTATTCAGTGCACGGGCGGTGTGCAGGGATTCTGTCACCTCTCCTTTCCTGTGGGGAAAGCACTGGCTTAGTCTGCGAGTCCGCCTGAGCGCCAGAGTAAAAGGCCAAGCGATGCCTACCCGGGAGATGTTTGTGTGCATAGAGTGCCATCCTAGGCTACGCAGGCTACTGCACTTTTGTGGCTCTGTCTGCTTAGTTCGGCCTGGCAGGGTGAACCCAGGACGTGAACATGGAGCCCGGGAAAGGAAGACAGAAGAGGCACCAGCTCTCCCGCAGCTCTTCTTCCCTGACGAAACTGAAGCCTTGCTGAGGAAGCAGCGGCGAAGTGCTGTTCGCTCCAAGGCAAAGCCTCTGCGAAAGCACAGCATTCGCTGAGAAATGTTCGGCGGGCTGCTGCTGCTTGCCTGAGCTCAGTCTCCCAGTGGGAGAAATCGCGGTGGGAGAACCCGCATACAGTGAAAGCCTCTTTGCCTGGGCATCACCCCTGGGAAAGCACCGCATTCGTAGGGAATTCAGAGTTGGGTTTGGGGATGCTGCTGCTGCTTGCCTGAGCTAGTCTCCGCAGCACGGTGGAAGATACCCGCATGGAGCGAAATACCCTTTGCCCTAGCATGCCCTCTGCCTGAGAGAGAAGCATGGTCGCACAAGTCTGTCACCGCGCTCCCCAGGAGGAAGTGTGGGGAAGGCCCCGCACGCCGCCCCCTGGGATGAGAAGGAGCCCTTGGCCTTGGGGTCCGGAAACGCTTGGGAAGCAGGATAGCCTGCCATGGCAGGAACAGCAGGCCAGTGGCAAGACAAGTGTCACCCACTCCCTGTGCGGAGAGATCGAAGCCTGGCTGCTAAGGAGACATGAGTGGACGACTAGGGCAGGGGCGCGTGCTCCACTCTGAGGAAGGAGTCGGGCAGATGGCAGGCCTGTCCTGTGCCTCTGGTCCCAAGGGGAGAGCATCTCCTAGGCCACCTGTCCCAAGGGCAGTCGGGCTTGCCCCCAGTTGCCATACCCGGAACTCGCAGAAACAACCCCATGGAGAAACGGGCAGTCAGATGCTGTCTTCCACCAAGATGTGGCAGTGTTGTGGGTGGCAGGGGTGTGCCTGGTAAGGAGTGGATACAGACCCCACAGTTCCCCATCCCAGTGCACGGGTCGTGTGCAGGGATCCTGTTGCCTCCTCTCTCCTGTGGTGAAGGCACTGGCCTAGACCTCGAGTCTGCCTGAGCGCATTAGCAAAAGTCAAAGCCTTACCTATGACAGGAGATGGTAATAGGCATAGAGTGCCATCCTAGGCCATGCACGCTGCTGTAGGGTTGTGATTATGTCTGCTTAGTTCGGCTTAGCAAGGTCAACCCCAGGCGCTAACGGGGAGCCCAGGAATGCAAGGCCCAAGAGGCACCAGCTCTCCCGCGGCTCTTCATCCCAGCCACAACAGAGCGAACGACCAAAGCCTTGCTGAGGAAGCAGCAGCGAAGTGCGGTTCGCACCAAGCTGAAAACTTCTGCAAAAGCATAGCAGTCGCTGGGAAATCAGAGTTGGTTCTGTGGGCTGCTTTTGCTGCTTGCCTTAGCCTAGTATTCGCAGCACGATGGGAGAAACCCGCATAGAGCGAAAGCCTCTTTGACAGGGCATCCCCTCTGGGAAAGCACACCATTCTTTGGGAAATCAAAGTCGGGTCTGTGGGATGCTGCCTGCTGCTTGCCAGAGCTGGTCTCCACAGCACGGTGTAATACACTCGCATGGAGCGAAATCCTCTTTGCCTGGGCAACCCCTCTGCCTGAGAAAGAAGCGCGGTGACGCCTGTGGAAAGAGCCTTAAGGAAATGGACACGTCTGTCACGGCAGAGCGAGGAAAGCCTGGCTGCTAAAGAGACACGAGGGGAAGATTAGGGCAGGGGAAAGGGCTCCACTCTGAGGAAGGAGTCTGGGCAGAAAGCATGCCTGTCCTGAGCCTTTGGGCTCAAGGAGACAGCAGCTCCTTGGCCACCTGTCTGTGGTGGAGACATGGGCTTGCCACCAGGCGCCTACCCTGAACTCGAAAAACAACTCCCAGAAAGAACTGGCCATCAGATGCCGGCTTCCTCCAGGATGTGGAAGCTTGGAAGAGGCATGGGGTTTAAGGGGAAGGAGTGGGGACAGTCCCCCAAGCTCCCTATTCAGTGCATGGGCGGTGTGCAGGGATCCTGTCACCTCTCCTTTCCTGTGGGGAAAGCACTGGCTTAGTCTGCGAGTCCGCCAGAGTAAAAGGCCAAGCGATGCCTACCCTTTGAGATGTTTGTGTGCATAGAGTGCCATCCTATGCTACGCAGGCTACTGCACTTTTGTGGCTCTGTCTGCTTAGTTCGGCCTGGCAGGGTGAACCCAGGACGTGAACATGGAGCGCGGGAAAGGAAGACAGAAGAGGCACCAGCTCTCCAGCAGCTCTTCTTCCCTGACGCGACTGAAGCCTTGCTGAGGAAGCAGCGGCGAAGTGCTGTTCGCTCCAAGGCAAAGCCTCTGCGAATGCACAGCATTCGCTGAGAAATGTTTGGCGGGCTTCTGCTGCTTGCCTGAGCTCAGTCTCCCACTGGGAGAAATGGCAGTGGGAGAAACCCGCATAGAGCGAAAGCCTCTTTGCCGTAGCATTCCCTCTGGGAAAGCACAGCATTCTTTGGGAAATCAGAGTCGGGTCTGTGGGATGCGGCCTGCTGCTTGCCAGAGTTGGTCTCCACAGCACGGTGTAATAAATCCGCATGGAGCGAAATCCTCTTTGCCTGGGCATCCCCTCTGTCTGAGAGAGAAGCGCGGTGGCGCCTGTGGAAAGAGCCTTAAGGAAAGGGACACGTCTGTCACGGCATAGCGAGGAAAGCCTGGCTGCTAAGGAGACACGAGGGGAAGATTAGGGCAGGGGAAAGGGCTCCACTCTGAGGAAGGAGTCTGGGCAGAAAGCATGCCTGTCCTGAGCCTTTGGGCTCAAGGAGACAGCAGCTCCTTGGCCAACCTGTCCGTGGTGGAGACATGGGCTTGCCACCAGGCGCCTACCCTGAACTCGAGAAACAACTCCCAGAAAGAACTGGCCATCAGATGCCGGCTTCCTCCAGGACGTGGAAGCTTGGAAGAGGCATGGGGTTTAAGGGGAAGGAGTGGGGACAGTCCCCCAAGCTCCCTATTCAGTGCACGGGTGGTGTGCAGGGATCCTGTCACCTCTCCTTTCCTGTGGGGAAAGCACTGGCTAAGTCCGCGAGTCCTCCTGAGCGGCAGAGTAAAGGGCCAAGCGATGCCTACCCGGGAGATGTTTGTGTGCATAAAGTGCCATCCTAGGAAATGCACACTACTGCACTTTTGTGGCTCTGTCCGCTTAGTTCGGCCTGGCAGGGTGAACCCAGGACGCGAACATGGAGCCCGGGAAAGCAAGGCCCAAGAGGCACCAGCTCTCCCGCATCTCTTCTTCCCTGACGCGACTGAAGCCTTGCTGAGGAAGCAGCGGCGAAGTGCTGTTCGCTCCAAGGCAAAACCTCTGCGAAAACACAGCATTCGCTGAGAAATGATCTGCGGGCTGCTGCTGCTTGTCTGAGCCCAGTCTCCCAGTGGGAGAAATGGCGGTGGGAGAAACCCGCATACAGTGAAAGCCTCTTTGCCTGGGCATCTCTCCTGGGAAAGCACAGCATTCGTAGGGAAATCAGAGTTGGGTTTGGGGATGCTGCTGCTGCTTGCCTTAGCTAGTCTCCGCAGCACTGTGAAAGATACCGCAAGGAGCGAAATACCCTTTGCCCTAGCATCCCCTCTGCCTGAGAGAGAAGCATGGTCGCACAAGTCTGTCACCGCCCTCCCCAGGAGCAAGTGTGGTGAAGGCACAGCACGCCGCCCCCTGGGATGAGAAGGAGCCCTTGGCCTTGGAGTCGGGAAACGCTTGGGAAGCAGAATAGCCTGCCATGGCACGAACAGCAGGCCAGTGGCAAGACAAGTGTCACCCGCTCCCTGTGCGGAGATATTGAAGCCTGGGTGCTAAGGAGACATGAGGGGACGACTAGGGCAAGGGCGCGTGCTACACTCTGAGGAAGGAGTCTGGGCAGATGGCAGGCCTGTCCTGTGCCTCTGGTCCCAAGGGGAGAATATCTCCTAGGCCACCTGTCCCAAGGGCAGTCGGGCTTGCCCCCAGGTGCCATACCCGGCACTCGCAGAAACAACCCCATGGAGAAACGGGCAGTCAGATGCCGTCTTCCACCAAGATGTGGCAGTGTTGTGGGTGGCAGGGGGTGTGCCTGGTAAGGAGTGGAGACAGTCCCCCACAGTTCCCCATCCCAGTGCACGGGCCCTGTGCAGGGATGCTGTCGCCTCCTCTCTCCTGTGGTGAAGGCACTGGCCTAGACCCCGAGTCTGCCTGAGCGTCAGAGCAAAAGGCTAAGCCTTACCTACGCCAGGAGATGGTAATGGGCATAGAGTGCCATGCTAGGCCACGCACACTGCTGCAGGGTTGTGACTGTGTCTGCTTAGTTCGGCTTAGCAAGGTGAACCCTGGGCGCGAACTGGGAGCCCGGGAATGGAAGGCCCAAGAAGCACCACCTCTCCCGCGACTCTTCATCCCTGCCGCGACAGAGCAAATGACCAAAGCCTTGCTGAGGAAGCAGCAGCGAAGTGCGGTTCGCGCCAAGCTGACAACCTCTGCGAAAGCATAGCACTCGCTGGGAAATCAGAGTTGGTTCTGTGGGCTGCTTTTGCTGCTTGCCTTAGCCTAGTATTCACAGCACGATGGGAGAAACGCGCATAGAGCGAAAGACTCTTTGCCGGGGCATCCCCTTGGGAAGGCAGAGCATTTTTTGGGAAATCAGAGTGGGGTCTGTGGGATGCTGCCTGCTGCTTGCCAGAGCTGGTCTCCACAGCACGGTGTAATACACCCGCATGGAGCGAAATCCTCTTTGCCTGGGCATCACCTCTGCCTGAGAGAGAAGCGCGGTGGCGCCTGTGGAAAGAGCCTTAAGGAAAGGGACACGTCTGTCACGACAGAGAGATGGAAGCCTGGCTGCTAAGGAGAAACGAGGGGAAGATTAGGGCAGGGGAAAGGGCTCCATTCTGAGGAAGGAGTCTGGGCAGAAAGCATGCCTGTCCTCAGCCTTTGGGCTCAAGGAGACAGCAGCTCCTTGGCCACCTATCCGTGGTGGAGACATGGGCTTGCCACCAGGCGCCTACCCTGAACGTGAGCAACAACTCCCAGAAAGAACTGGGCATCAGAAGCCGGCTTTCTCCAGGATGGGGAAGCTTGGAGGAGGCACGGGGTTTAAGGGGAAGGAGTGGGGACAGTCCCCCAAAGCTCCCTATTCAGTTCACGGGCGGTGTGCAGGGATTCTGTCACCTCTCCTTTCCTGTGGGGAAAGCACTGGCTTAGTCTGCGAGTCCGCCTGAGCGCCAGAGTAAAAGGCCAAGCGATGCCTACCCGGGAGATGTTTGTGTGCATAGAGTGCCATCCTAGGCTACGCAGGCTACTGCACTTTTGTGGCTCTGTCTGCTTAGTTCGGCCTGGCAGGGTGAACCCAGGACGTGAACATGGAGCCCGGGAAAGGAAGACAGAAGAGGCACCAGCTCTCCCGCAGCTCTTCTTCCCTGACGAAACTGAAGCCTTGCTGAGGAAGCAGCGGCGAAGTGCTGTTCGCTCCAAGGCAAAGCCTCTGCGAAAGCACAGCATTCGCTGAGAAATGTTCGGCGGGCTGCTGCTGCTTGCCTGAGCTCAGTCTCCCAGTGGGAGAAATCGCGGTGGGAGAACCCGCATCCAGTGAAAGCCTCTTTGCCTGGGCATCACCCCTGGGAAAGCACCGCATTCGTAGGGAATTCAGAGTTGGGTTTGGGGATGCTGCTGCTGCTTGCCTGAGCTAGTCTCCGCAGCACGGTGGAAGATACCCGCATGGAGCGAAATACCCTTTGCCCTAGCATGCCCTCTGCCTGAGAGAGAAGCATGGTCGCACAAGTCTGTCACCGCGCTCCCCAGGAGGAAGTGTGGGGAAGGCCCCGCACGCCGCCCCCTGGGATGAGAAGGAGCCCTTGGCCTTGGGGTCCGGAAACGCTTGGGAAGCAGGATAGCCTGCCATGGCAGGAACAGCAGGCCAGTGGCAAGACAAGTGTCACCCACTCCCTGTGCGGAGAGATCGAAGCCTGGCTGCTAAGGAGACATGAGTGGACGACTAGGGCAGGGGCGCGTGCTCCACTCTGAGGAAGGAGTCGGGCAGATGGCAGGCCTGTCCTGTGCCTCTGGTGCCAAGGGGAGAGCATCTCCTAGGCCACCTGTCCCAAGGGCAGTCGGGCTTGCCCCCAGTTGCCATACCCGGAACTCGCAGAAACAACCCCATGGAGAAACGGGCAGTCAGATGCTGTCTTCCACCAAGATGTGGAAGTGTTGTGGGTGGCAGGGGTGTGCCTGGTAAGGAGTGGATACAGACCCCACAGTTCCCCATCCCAGTGCACGGGTCGTGTGCAGGGATCCTGTTGCCTCCTCTCTCCTGTGGTGAAGGCACTGGCCTAGACCTCGAGTCTACCTGAGCGCATTAGCAAAAGTCAAAGCCTTACCTATGACAGGAGATGGTAATAGGCATAGAGTGCCATCCTAGGCCATGCACGCTGCTGTAGGGTTGTGATTATGTCTGCTTAGTTCGGCTTAGCAAGGTCAACCCCAGGCGCTAACGGGGAGCCCAGGAATGCAAGGCCCAAGAGGCACCAGCTCTCCCGCGGCTCTTCATCCCAGCCACAACAGAGCGAACGACCAAAGCCTTGCTGAGGAAGCAGCAGCGAAGTGCGGTTCGCACCAAGCTGAAAACTTCTGCAAAAGCATAGCAGTCGCTGGGAAATCAGAGTTGGTTCTGTGGGCTGCTTTTGCTGCTTGCCTTAGCCTAGTATTCGCAGCACGATGGGAGAAACCCGCATAGAGCGAAAGCCTCTTTGACAGGGCATCCCCTCTGGGAAAGCACACCATTCTTTGGGAAATCAAAGTCGGGTCTGTGGGATGCTGCCTGCTGCTTGCCAGAGCTGGTCTCCACAGCACGGTGTAATACACTCGCATGGAGCGAAATCCTCTTTGCCTGGGCAACCCCTCTGCCTGAGAAAGAAGCGCGGTGACACCTGTGGAAAGAGCCTTAAGGAAATGGACACGTTTGTCAGGGCAGAGCGATGGAAGCCTGGCTGCTAAAGAGACACGAGGGGAAGATTAGGGCAGGGGAAAGGGCTCCACTCTGTGGAAGGAGTCTGGGCAGAAGGCAGGCCTGTCCTGTGCCTCTGGTCCCAAGGGGACCGCATCACCTTGGCCACCTGCCCCGTCGGCAGTCGGGCTTGCTCCAAGGTGCCATACCCGGAACTCGCAGAAACAACCCCATGGATAAACGGGCAGTCAGATGCCGTCTTCCACCAAGATGTGGCAGTGTTGTGGGTGGCAGGGTTTGTGCCTGGTAAGGAGTGGAGACAGTCCCCCACAGTTCCCCATCCCAGTGTACGGGCCGTGTGCAGGGATCCTGTCGCCTTCTCTCTCCTGTGGTGAAGGCACTGGTCTAGACCCCGAGTCTGCCTGAGCGCATGAGCAAAAGTCAAAGCCTTACCTATGACAGGAGATGGTAATAGGCATAGAGTGCCATGCTAGGCCACGCACGCTGCTGCAGGGTTGTGACTGTGTCTGCTTTGTTCGGCATAGCAAGGTGAACCGCGGGCGCGAAATAGGAGCACGGGAATGCAAGGCCCAAGAGGCACCAGCTCTCCCACGGCTCTTCATCCCTGCCGCGACAGAGCGAACGACCAAAGCCTTGCTGAGGAAGCAGCAGCGAAGTGCGGTTCGCACCAAGCTGAAAACTTCTGCAAAAGCATAGCAGTCGCTGGGAAATCAGAGTTGGTTCTGTGGGCTGCTTTTGTTGCTTGCCTTAGGCTAGTGTGGGAGGAACACGCGTAGAGCGAAAGCCTCATTGCCTGGGCATCCCCTCTGGGAAAGCACAGCATTCTATTGGAAATCAGAGTCGGGTCTGTGGGATGCTGCCTGCTGCTTGCCAGAGCTAGTTTCCACAGCATGGTGTAATAAACCCGCATGGAGCGAAATCCTCTTTGCCTGGGCAACCCCTCTGCCTGAGAGAGAAGCGCGGTGACGCCTGTGGAAAGAGCCTTAAGGAAAGGGACACGTCTGTCACGGCAGAGCGAGGAAAGCCTGGCTGCTAAGGAGACACGAGGGGAAGATTAGGGCAGGGGAAAGGGCTCCACTCTGAGGAAGGAGTCTGGGCAGAAAGCATGCCTGTCCTGAGCCTTTGGGCTCAAGGAGACAGCAGCTCCTTGGCCACCTGTCCGTGGTGGAGACATGGGCTTGCCACCAGGCGCCTACCCTGAACTCGAGAAACAACTCCCAGAAAGAACTGGCCATCAGATGCCGGCTTCCTCCAGGATGTGGAAGCTTGGAAGAGGCATGGGGTTTAAGGGGAAGGAGTGGGGACAGTCCCCCAAGCTCCCTATTCAGTGCATGGGCGGTGTGCAGGGATCCTGTCACCTCTCCTTTCCTGTGGGGAAAGCACTGGCTTAGTCAGCGAGTCCGCCAGAGTAAAAGGCCAAGCGATGCCTACCCTTTGAGATGTTTGTGTGCATAGAGTGCCATCCTATGCTACGCAGGCTACTGCACTTTTGTGGCTCTGTCTGCTTAGTTCGGCCTGGCAGGGTGAACCCAGGACGTGAACATGGAGCATGGGAAAGGAAGACAGAAGAGGCACCAGCTCTCCAGCAGCTCTTCTTCCCTGACGCCACTGAAGCCTTGCTGAGGAAGCAGCGGCGAAGTGCTGTTCGCTCCAAGGCAAAGCCTCTGCGAATGCACAGCATTCGCTGAGAAATGTTTGGCGGGCTTCTGCTGCTTGCCTGAGCTCAGTCTCCCAGTGGGAGAAATGGCAGTGGGAGAAACCCGCATAGAGCGAAAGCCTCTTTGCCGTAGCATTCCCTCTGGGAAAGCACAGCATTCTTTGGGAAATCAGAGTCGGGTCTGTGGGATGCGGCCTGCTGCTTGCCAGAGTTGGTCTCCACAGCACGGTGTAATAAACGCGCATGGAGCGAAATCCTCTTTGCCTGGGCAACCCCTCTGCCTGAGAAAGAAGCGCGGTGACGCCTGTGGAAAGAGCCTTAAGGAAATGGACATGTTTGTCAGGGCAGAGCGACGGAAGCCTGGCTGCTAAAGAGACACGAGGGGAAGATTAGGGCAGGGGAAAGGGCTCCACTCTGTGGAAGGAGTCTGGGCAGAAGGCAGGCCTGTCCTGTGCCTCTGGTCCCAAGGGGACCGCATCACCTTGGCCACCTGCCCCGTCGGCAGTCGGGCTTGCTCCAAGGTGCCATACCCGGAACTCGCAGAAACAACCCCATGGATAAACGGGCAGTCAGATGCCGTCTTCCACCAAGATGTGGCAGTGTTGTGGGTGGCAGGGTTTGTGCCTGGTAAGGAGTGGAGACAGTCCCCCACAGTTCCCCATCCCAGTGTACGGGCCGTGTGCAGGGATCCTGTCGCCTTCTCTCTCCTGTGGTGAAGGCACTGGTCTAGACCCCGAGTCTGCCTGAGCGCATGAGCAAAAGTCAAAGCCTTACCTATGACAGGAGATGGTAATAGGCATAGAGTGCCATGCTAGGCCACGCACGCTGCTGCAGGGTTGTGACTGTGTCTGCTTTGTTCGGCATAGCAAGGTGAACCGCGGGCGCGAAATAGGAGCACGGGAATGCAAGGCCCAAGAGGCACCAGCTCTCCCACGGCTCTTCATCCCTGCCGCGACAGAGCGAACGACCAAAGCCTTGCTGAGGAAGCAGCAGCGAAGTGCGGTTCGCACCAAGCTGAAAACTTCTGCAAAAGCATAGCAGTCGCTGGGAAATCAGAGTTGGTTCTGTGGGCTGCTTTTGTTGCTTGCCTTAGGCTAGTGTGGGAGGAACACGCGTAGAGCGAAAGCCTCATTGCCTGGGCATCCCCTCTGGGAAAGCACAGCATTCTATTGGAAATCAGAGTCGGGTCTGTGGGATGCTGCCTGCTGCTTGCCAGAGCTAGTTTCCACAGCTTGGTGTAATAAACCCGCATGGAGCGAAATCCTCTTTGCCTGGGCAACCCCTCTGCCTGAGAGAGAAGCGCGGTGACGCCTGTGGAAAGAGCCTTAAGGAAAGGGACACGTCTGTCACGGCAGAGCGAGGAAAGCCTGGCTGCTAAGGAGACACGAGGGGAAGATTAGGGCAGGGGAAAGGGCTCCACTCTGAGGAAGGAGTCTGGGCAGAAAGCATGCCTGTCCTGAGCCTTTGGGCTCAAGGAGACAGCAGCTCCTTGGCCACCTGTCCGTGGTGGAGACATGGGCTTGCCACCAGGCGCCTACCCTGAACTCGAGAAACAACTCCCAGAAAGAACTGGCCATCAGATGCCGGCTTCCTCCAGGATGTGGAAGCTTGGAAGAGGCATGGGGTTTAAGGGGAAGGAGTGGGGACAGTCCCCCAAGCTCCCTATTCAGTGCATGGGCGGTGTGCAGGGATCCTGTCACCTCTCCTTTCCTGTGGGGAAAGCACTGGCTTAGTCAGCGAGTCCGCCAGAGTAAAAGGCCAAGCGATGCCTACCCTTTGAGATGTTTGTGTGCATAGAGTGCCATCCTATGCTACGCAGGCTACTGCACTTTTGTGGCTCTGTCTGCTTAGTTCGGCCTGGCAGGGTGAACCCAGGACGTGAACATGGAGCACGGGAAAGGAAGACAGAAGAGGCACCAGCTCTCCAGCAGCTCTTCTTCCCTGACGCCACTGAAGCCTTGCTGAGGAAGCAGCGGCGAAGTGCTGTTCGCTCCAAGGCAAAGCCTCTGCGAATGCACAGCATTCGCTGAGAAATGTTTGGCGGGCTTCTGCTGCTTGCCTGAGCTCAGTCTCCCAGTGGGAGAAATGGCAGTGGGAGAAACCCGCATAGAGCGAAAGCCTCTTTGCCGTAGCATTCCCTCTGGGAAAGCACAGCATTCTTTGGGAAATCAGAGTCGGGTGTGTGGGATGCGGCCTGCTGCTTGCCAGAGTTGGTCTCCACAGCACGGTGTAATAAACGCGCATGGAGCGAAATCCTCTTTGCCTGGGCAACCCCTCTGCCTGAGAAAGAAGCGCGGTGACGCCTGTGGAAAGAGCCTTAAGGAAATGGACATGTTTGTCAGGGCAGAGCGACGGAAGCCTGGCTGCTAAAGAGACACGAGGGGAAGATTAGGGCAGGGGAAAGGGCTCCACTCTGTGGAAGGAGTCTGGGCAGAAGGCAGGCCTGTCCTGTGCCTCTGGTCCCAAGGGGACCGCATCACCTTGGCCACCTGCCCCGTCGGCAGTCGGGCTTGCTCCAAGGTGCCATACCCGGAACTCGCAGAAACAACCCCATGGATAAACGGGCAGTCAGATGCCGTCTTCCACCAAGATGTGGCAGTGTTGTGGGTGGCAGGGTTTGTGCCTGGTAAGGAGTGGAGACAGTCCCCCACAGTTCCCCATCCCAGTGCACGGGCCGTGTGCAGGGATCCTGTCGCCTTCTCTCTCCTGTGGTGAAGGCACTGGTCTAGACCCCGAGTCTGCCTGAGCGCATGAGCAAAAGTCAAAGCCTTACCTATGACAGGAGATGGTAATAGGCATAGAGTGCCATACTAGGCCACGCACGCTGCTGCAGGGTTGTGACTGTGTCTGCTTTGTTCGGCATAGCAAGGTGAACCGCGGGCGCGAAATAGGAGCACGGGAATGCAAGGCCCAAGAGGCACCAGCTCTCCCACGGCTCTTCATCCCTGCCGCGACAGAGCGAACGACCAAAGCCTTGCTGAGGAAGCAGCAGCGAAGTGCGGTTCGCACCAAGCTGAAAACTTCTGCAAAAGCATAGCAGTCGCTGGGAAATCAGAGTTGGTTCTGTGGGCTGCTTTTGTTGCTTGCCTTAGGCTAGTGTGGGAGGAACACGCGTAGAGCGAAAGCCTCATTGCCTGGGCATCCCCTCTGGGAAAGCACAGCATTCTATTGGAAATCAGAGTCGGGTCTGTGGGATGCTGCCTGCTGCTTGCCAGAGCTAGTTTCCACAGCACGGTGTAATAAACCCGCATGGAGCGAAATCCTCTTTGCCTGGGCAACCCCTCTGCCTGAGAGAGAAGCGCGGTGGCGCCTGTGGAAAGAGCCTTAAGGAAAGGGACACGTCTGTCACGGCATAGCGAGGAAAGCCTGGCTGCTAAGGAGACACGAGGGGAAGATTAGGGCAGGGGAAAGGGCTCCACTCTGAGGAAGGAGTCTGGGCAGAAAGCATGCCTGTCCTGAGCCTTTGGGCTCAAGGAGACAGCAGCTCCTTGGCCAACCTGTCCGTGGTGGAGACATGGGCTTGCCACCAGGCGCCTACCCTGAACTCGAGAAACAACTCCCAGAAAGAACTGGCCATCAGATGCCGGCTTCCTCCAGGACGTGGAAGCTTGGAAGAGGCATGGGGTTTAAGGGGAAGGAGTGGGGACAGTCCCCCAAGCTCCCTATTCAGTGCACGGGTGGTGTGCAGGGATCCTGTCACCTCTCCTTTCCTGTGGGGAAAGCACTGGCTAAGTCCGCGAGTCCTCCTGAGCGGCAGAGTAAAGGGCCAAGCGATGCCTACCCGGGAGATGTTTGTGTGCATAAAGTGCCATCCTAGGAAATGCACACTACTGCACTTTTGTGGCTCTGTCCGCTTAGTTCGGCCTGGCAGGGTGAACCCAGGACGCGAACATGGAGCCCGGGAAAGCAAGGCCCAAGAGGCACCAGCTCTCCCGCATCTCTTCTTCCCTGACGCGACTGAAGCCTTGCTGAGGAAGCAGCGGCGAAGTGCTGTTCGCTCCAAGGCAAAACCTCTGCGAAAACACAGCATTCGCTGAGAAATGATCTGCGGGCTGCTGCTGCTTGTCTGAGCCCAGTCTCCCAGTGGGAGAAATGGCGGTGGGAGAAACCCGCATACAGTGAAAGCCTCTTTGCCTGGGCATCTCTCCTGGGAAAGCACAGCATTCGTAGGGAAATCAGAGTTGGGTTTGGGGATGCTGCTGCTGCTTGCCTTAGCTAGTCTCCGCAGCACTGTGAAAGATACCGCAAGGAGCGAAATACCCTTTGCCCTAGCATCCCCTCTGCCTGAGAGAGAAGCATGGTCGCACAAGTCTGTCACCGCCCTCCCCAGGAGCAAGTGTGGTGAAGGCACAGCACGCCGCCCCCTGGGATGAGAAGGAGCCCTTGGCCTTGGAGTCGGGAAACGCTTGGGAAGCAGAATAGCCTGCCATGGCACGAACAGCAGGCCAGTGGCAAGACAAGTGTCACCCGCTCCCTGTGCGGAGAGATTGAAGCCTGGGTGCTAAGGAGACATGAGGGGACGACTAGGGCAAGGGCGCGTGCTACACTCTGAGGAAGGAGTCTGGGCAGATGGCAGGCCTGTCCTGTGCCTCTGGTCCCAAGGGGAGAATATCTCCTAGGCCACCTGTCCCAAGGGCAGTCGGGCTTGCCCCCAGGTGCCATACCCGGCACTCGCAGAAACAACCCCATGGAGAAACGGGCAGTCAGATGCCGTCTTCCACCAAGATGTGGCAGTGTTGTGGGTGGCAGGGGGTGTGCCTGGTAAGGAGTGGAGACAGTCCCCCACAGTTCCCCATCCCAGTGCACGGGCCCTGTGCAGGGATGCTGTCGCCTCCTCTCTCCTGTGGTGAAGGCACTGGCCTAGACCCCGAGTCTGCCTGAGCGTCAGAGCAAAAGGCTAAGCCTTACCTACGCCAGGAGATGGTAATGGGCATAGAGTGCCATGCTAGGCCACGCACACTGCTGCAGGGTTGTGACTGTGTCTGCTTAGTTCGGCTTAGCAAGGTGAACCCTGGGCGCGAACTGGGAGCCCGGGAATGGAAGGCCCAAGAAGCACCACCTCTCCCGCGACTCTTCATCCCTGCCGCGACAGAGCAAATGACCAAAGCCTTGCTGAGGAAGCAGCAGCGAAGTGCGGTTCGCGCCAAGCTGACAACCTCTGCGAAAGCATAGCACTCGCTGGGAAATCAGAGTTGGTTCTGTGGGCTGCTTTTGCTGCTTGCCTTAGCCTAGTATTCACAGCACGATGGGAGAAACGCGCATAGAGCGAAAGACTCTTTGCCGGGGCATCCCCTTGGGAAGGCAGAGCATTTTTTGGGAAATCAGAGTGGGGTCTGTGGGATGCTGCCTGCTGCTTGCCAGAGCTGGTCTCCACAGCACGGTGTAATACACCCGCATGGAGCGAAATCCTCTTTGCCTGGGCATCACCTCTGCCTGAGAGAGAAGCGCGGTGGCGCCTGTGGAAAGAGCCTTAAGGAAAGGGACACGTCTGTCACGACAGAGAGATGGAAGCCTGGCTGCTAAGGAGAAACGAGGGGAAGCTTAGGGCAGGGGAAAGGGCTCCATTCTGAGGAAGGAGTCTGGGCAGAAAGCATGCCTGTCCTCAGCCTTTGGGCTCAAGGAGACAGCAGCTCCTTGGCCACCTCTCCGTGGTGGAGACATGGGCTTGCCACCAGGCGCCTACCCTGAACGTGAGCAACAACTCCCAGAAAGAACTGGGCATCAGAAGCCGGCTTTCTCCAGGATGGGGAAGCTTGGAGGAGGCACGGGGTTTAAGGGGAAGGAGTGGGGACAGTCCCCCAAAGCTCCCTATTCAGTTCACGGGCGGTGTGCAGGGATTCTGTCACCTCTCCTTTCCTGTGGGGAAAGCACTGGCTTAGTCTGCGAGTCCGCCTGAGCGCCAGAGTAAAAGGCCAAGCGATGCCTACCCGGGAGATGTTTGTGTGCATAGAGTGCCATCCTAGGCTACGCAGGCTACTGCACTTTTGTGGCTCTGTCTGCTTAGTTCGGCCTGGCAGGGTGAACCCAGGACGTGAACATGGAGCCCGGGAAAGGAAGACAGAAGAGGCACCAGCTCTCCCGCAGCTCTTCTTCCCTGACGAAACTGAAGCCTTGCTGAGGAAGCAGCGGCGAAGTGCTGTTCGCTCCAAGGCAAAGCCTCTGCGAAAGCACAGCATTCGCTGAGAAATGTTCGGCGGGCTGCTGCTGCTTGCCTGAGCTCAGTCTCCCAGTGGGAGAAATCGCGGTGGGAGAACCCGCATCCAGTGAAAGCCTCTTTGCCTGGGCATCACCCCTGGGAAAGCACCGCATTCGTAGGGAATTCAGAGTTGGGTTTGGGGATGCTGCTGCTGCTTGCCTGAGCTAGTCTCCGCAGCACGGTGGAAGATACCCGCATGGAGCGAAATACCCTTTGCCCTAGCATGCCCTCTGCCTGAGAGAGAAGCATGGTCGCACAAGTCTGTCACCGCGCTCCCCAGGAGGAAGTGTGGGGAAGGCCCCGCACGCCGCCCCCTGGGATGAGAAGGAGCCCTTGGCCTTGGGGTCTGGAAACGCTTGGGAAGCAGGATAGCCTGCCATGGCAGGAACAGCAGGCCAGTGGCAAGACAAGTGTCACCCACTCCCTGTGCGGAGAGATCGAAGCCTGGCTGCTAAGGAGACATGAGTGGACGACTAGGGCAGGGGCGCGTGCTCCACTCTGAGGAAGGAGTCGGGCAGATGGCAGGCCTGTCCTGTGCCTCTGGTGCCAAGGGGAGAGCATCTCCTAGGCCACCTGTCCCAAGGGCAGTCGGGCTTGCCCCCAGTTGCCATACCCGGAACTCGCAGAAACAACCCCATGGAGAAACGGGCAGTCAGATGCTGTCTTCCACCAAGATGTGGCAGTGTTGTGGGTGGCAGGGGTGTGCCTGGTAAGGAGTGGATACAGACCCCACAGTTCCCCATCCCAGTGCACGGGTCGTGTGCAGGGATCCTGTTGCCTCCTCTCTCCTGTGGTGAGGGCACTGGCCTAGACCTCGAGTCTACCTGAGCGCATTAGCAAAAGTCAAAGCCTTACCTATGACAGGAGATGGTAATAGGCTTAGAGTGCCATCCTAGGCCATGCACGCTGCTGTAGGGTTGTGATTATGTCTGCTTAGTTCGGCTTAGCAAGGTCAACCCCAGGCGCTAACGGGGAGCCCAGGAATGCAAGGCCCAAGAGGCACCAGCTCTCCCGCGGCTCTTCATCCCAGCCACAACAGAGCGAACGACCAAAGCCTTGCTGAGGAAGCAGCAGCGAAGTGCGGTTCGCACCAAGCTGAAAACTTCTGCAAAAGCATAGCAGTCGCTGGGAAATCAGAGTTGGTTCTGTGGGCTGCTTTTGATGCTTGCCTTAGCCTAGTATTCGCAGCACGATGGGAGAAACCCGCATAGAGCGAAAGCCTCTTTGACAGGGCATCCCCTCTGGGAAAGCACACCATTTTTTGGGAAATCAAAGTCGGGTCTGTGGGATGCTGCCTGCTGCTTGCCAGAGCTGGTCTCCACAGCACGGTGTAATACACTCGCATGGAGCGAAATCCTCTTTGCCTGGGCAACCCCTCTGCCTGAGAAAGAAGCGCGGTGACACCTGTGGAAAGAGCCTTAAAGAAATGGACACGTTTGTCAGGGCAGAGCGATGGAAGCCTGGCTGCTAAAGAGACACGAGGGGAAGATTAGGGCAGGGGAAAGGGCTCCACTCTGTGGAAGGAGTCTGGGCAGAAGGCAGGCCTGTCCTGTGCCTCTGGTCCCAAGGGGACCGCATCACCTTGGCCACCTGCCCCGTCGGCAGTCGGGCTTGCTCCAAGGTGCCATACCCGGAACTCGCAGAAACAACCCCATGGATAAACGGGCAGTCAGATGCCGTCTTCCACCAAGATGTGGCAGTGTTGTGGGTGGCAGGGTTTGTGCCTGGTAAGGAGTGGAGACAGTCCCCCACAGTTCCCCATCCCAGTGTACGGGCCGTGTGCAGGGATCCTGTCGCCTTCTCTCTCCTGTGGTGAAGGCACTGGTCTAGACCCCGAGTCTGCCTGAGCGCATGAGCAAAAGTCAAAGCCTTACCTATGACAGGAGATGGTAATAGGCATAGAGTGCCATGCTAGGCCACGCACGCTGCTGCAGGGTTGTGACTGTGTCTGCTTTGTTCGGCATAGCAAGGTGAACCGCGGGCGCGAAATAGGAGCACGGGAATGCAAGGCCCAAGAGGCACCAGCTCTCCCACGGCTCTTCATCCCTGCCGCGACAGAGCGAACGACCAAAGCCTTGCTGAGGAAGCAGCAGCGAAGTGCGGTTCGCACCAAGCTGAAAACTTCTGCAAAAGCATAGCAGTCGCTGGGAAATCAGAGTTGGTTCTGTGGGCTGCTTTTGTTGCTTGCCTTAGGCTAGTGTGGGAGGAACACGCGTAGAGCGAAAGCCTCATTGCCTGGGCATCCCCTCTGGGAAAGCACAGCATTCTATTGGAAATCAGAGTCGGGTCTGTGGGATGCTGCCTGCTGCTTGCCAGAGCTAGTTTCCACAGCATGGTGTAATAAACCCGCATGGAGCGAAATCCTCTTTGCCTGGGCAACCCCTCTGCCTGAGAGAGAAGCGCGGTGACGCCTGTGGAAAGAGCCTTAAGGAAAGGGACACGTCTGTCACGGCAGAGCGAGGAAAGCCTGGCTGCTAAGGAGACACGAGGGGAAGATTAGGGCAGGGGAAAGGGCTCCACTCTGAGGAAGGAGTCTGGGCAGAAAGCATGCCTGTCCTGAGCCTTTGGGCTCAAGGAGACAGCAGCTCCTTGGCCACCTGTCCGTGGTGGAGACATGGGCTTGCCACCAGGCGCCTAACCTGAACTCGAGAAACAACTCCCAGAAAGAACTGGCCATCAGATGCCGGCTTCCTCCAGGATGTGGAAGCTTGGAAGAGGCATGGGGTTTAAGGGGAAGGAGTGGGGACAGTCCCCCAAGCTCCCTATTCAGTGCATGGGCGGTGTGCAGGGATCCTGTCACCTCTCCTTTCCTGTGGGGAAAGCACTGGCTTAGTCAGCGAGTCCGCCAGAGTAAAAGGCCAAGCGATGCCTACCCTTTGAGATGTTTGTGTGCATAGAGTGCCATCCTATGCTACGCAGGCTACTGCACTTTTGTGGCTCTGTCTGCTTAGTTCGGCCTGGCAGGGTGAACCCAGGACGTGAACATGGAGCACGGGAAAGGAAGACAGAAGAGGCACCAGCTCTCCAGCAGCTCTTCTTCCCTGACGCCACTGAAGCCTTGCTGAGGAAGCAGCGGCGAAGTGCTGTTCGCTCCAAGGCAAAGCCTCTGCGAATGCACAGCATTCGCTGAGAAATGTTTGGCGGGCTTCTGCTGCTTGCCTGAGCTCAATCTCCCAGTGGGAGAAATGGCAGTGGGAGAAACCCGCATAGAGCGAAAGCCTCTTTGCCGTAGCATTCCCTCTGGGAAAGCACAGCATTCTTTGGGAAATCAGAGTCGGGTCTGTGGGATGCGGCCTGCTGCTTGCCAGAGTTGGTCTCCACAGCACGGTGTAATAAACCCGCATGGAGCGAAATCCTCTTTGCCTGGGCAACCCCTCTGCCTGAGAGAGAAGTGCGGTGGCGCCTGTGGAAAGAGCCTTAAGGAAAGGGACACGTCTGTCACGGCAGAGCGAGGAAAGCCTGGCTGCTAAGGAGACACGAGGGGAAGATTAGGGCAGGGGAAAGGGCTCCACTCTGAGGAAGGAGTCTGGGCAGAAAGCATGCCTGTCCTGAGCCTTTGGGCTCAAGGAGACAGCAGCTCCTTGGCCACCTGTCCGTGGTGGAGACATGGGCTTGCCACCAGGCCCTACCCTGAACTCGAGAAACAACTCCCAGAAAGAACGGGCCATCAGATGCCGGCTTCCTCCAGGATGTGGAAGCTTGGAAGAGGCATGGGGTTTAAGGGGAAGGAGTGGGGACAGTCCCCCAAGCTCCCTATTCAGTGCATGGGCGGTGTGCAGGGATCCTGTCACCTCTCCTTTCCTGTGGGGAAAGCACTGGCTTAGTCTGCGAGTCCGCCAGAGTAAAAGGCCAAGCGATGCCTACCCTTTGAGATGTTTGTGTGCATAGAGTGCCATCCTATGCTACGCAGGCTACTGCACTTTTGTGGCTCTGTCTGCTTAGTTCGGCCTGGCAGGGTGAACCCAGGACGTGAACATGGAGCGCGGGAAAGGAAGACAGAAGAGGCACCAGCTCTCCAGCAGCTCTTCTTCCCTGACGCGACTGAAGCCTTGCTGAGGAAGCAGCGGCGAAGTGCTGTTCGCTCCAAGGCAAAGCCTCTGCGAATGCACAGCATTCGCTGAGAAATGTTTGGCGGGCTTCTGCTGCTTGCCTGAGCTCAGTCTCCCACTGGGAGAAATGGCAGTGGGAGAAACCCGCATAGAGCGAAAGCCTCTTTGCCGAAGCATTCCCTCTGGGAAAGCACAGCATTCTTTGGGAAATCAGAGTCGGGTCTGTGGGATGCGGCCTGCTGCTTGCCAGAGTTGGTCTCCACAGCACGGTGTAATAAACCCGCATGGAGCGAAATCCTCTTTGGCTGGGCATCCCCTCTGCCTGAGAGAAGCGCGGTGGCGCCTGTGGAAAGAGCCTTAAGGAAAGGGACACGTCTGTCACGGCATAGCGAGGAAAGCCTGGCTGCTAAGGAGACACGAGGGGAAGATTAGGGCAGGGGAAAGGGCTCCACTCTGAGGATGGAGTCTGGGCAGAAAGCATGCCTGTCCTGAGCCTTTGGGCTCAAGGAGACAGCAGCTCCTTGGCCACCTGTCCGTGGTGGAGACATGGGCTTGCCACCAGGCGCCTACCCTGAACTCGAGAAACAACTCCCAGAAAGAACTGGCCATCAGATGCCGGCTTCCTCCAGGACTTGGAAGCTTGGAAGAGGCATGGGGTTTAAGGGGAAGGAGTGGGGACAGTCCCCCAAGCTCCCTATTCAGTGCACGGGCGGTGTGCAGGGATCCTGTCACCTCTCCTTTCCTGTGGGGAAAGCACTGGCTAAGTCCGCGAGTCCTCCTGAGCGGCAGAGTAAAGGGCCAAGCGATGCCTACCCGGGAGATGTTTGTGTGCATAAAGTGCCATCGAGGAAATGCACACTACTGCACTTTTGTGGCTCTGTCCGCTTAGTTCGGCCTGGCAGGGTGAACCCAGGACGCGAACATGGAGCCCGGGAAAGCAAGGCCCAAGAGGCACCAGCTCTCCCGCATCTCTTCTTCCCTGACGCGACTGAAGCCTTGCTGAGGAAGCAGCGGCGAAGTGCTGTTCGCTCCAAGGCAAAACCTCTGCGAAAACACAGCATTCGCTGAGAAATGATCTGCGGGCTGCTGCTGCTTGTCTGAGCCCAGTCTCCCAGTGGGAGAAATGGCGGTGGGAGAAACCCGCATACAGTGAAAGCCTCTTTGCCTGGGCATCTCTCCTGGGAAAGCACAGCATTCGTAGGGAAATCAGAGTTGGGTTTGGGGATGCTGCTGCTGCTTGCCTTAGCTAGTCTCCGCAGCACTGTGAAAGATACCGCAAGGAGCGAAATACCCTTTGCCCTAGCATCCCCTCTGCCTGAGAGGGAAGCATGGTCGCACAAGTCTGTCACCGCCCTCCCCAGGAGCAAGTGTGGTGAAGGCACAGCACGCCGCCCCCTGGGATGAGAAGGAGCCCTTGGCCTTGGAGTCGGGAAACGCTTGGGAAGCAGAATAGCCTGCCATGGCACGAACAGCAGGCCAGTGGCAAGACAAGTGTCACCCGCTCCCTGTGCGGAGAGATTGAAGCCTGGGTGCTAAGGAGACATGAGGGGACGACTAGGGCAAGGGTGCGTGCTACACTCTGAGGAAGGAGTCTGGGCAGATGGCAGGCCTGTCTTGTGCCTCTGGTCCCAAGGGGAGAATATCTCCTAACCACCTGTCCCAAGGGCAGTCGGGCTTGCCCCCAGGTGCCATACCCGGCACTCGCAGAAACAACCCCATGGAGAAACGGGCAGTCAGATGCCGTCTTCCACCAAGATGTGGCAGTGTTGTGGGTGGCAGGGGGTGTGCCTGGTAAGGAGTGGAGACAGTCCCCCACAGTTCCCCATCCCAGTGCACGGGCCCTGTGCAGGGATGCTGTCGCCTCCTCTCTCCTGTGGTGAAGGCACTGGCCTAGACCCCGAGTCTGCCTGAGCGTCAGAGCAAAAGGCTAAGCCTTACCTACGCCAGGAGATGGTAATGGGCATAGAGTGCCATGCTAGGCCACGCACACTGCTGCAGGGTTGTGACTGTGTCTGCTTAGTTCGGCTTAGCAAGGTGAACCCTGGGCGCGAACTGGGAGCCCGGGAATGGAAGGCCCAAGAGGCACCACCTCTCCCGCGACTCTTCATCCCTGCCACGACAGAGCAAATGACCAAAGCCTTGCTGAGGAAGCAGCAGCGAAGTGCGGTTCGCGCCAAGCTGACAACCTCTGCGAAAGCATAGCACTCGCTGGGAAATCAGAGTTGGTTCTGTGGGCTGCTTTTGCTGCTTGCCTAAGCCTAGTATTCACAGCACGATGGGAGAAACGCGCATAGAGCGAAAGAATCTTTGCCGGGGCATCCCCTTGGGAAGGCAGAGCATTTTTTGGGAAATCAGAGTGGGGTCTGTGGGATGCTGCCTGCTGCTTGCCAGAGCTGGTCTCCACAGCACGGTGTAATACACCCGCATGGAGCGAAATCCTCTTTGCCTGGGCATCACCTCTGCCTGAGAGAGAAGCGCGGTGGCGCCTGTGGAAAGAGCCTTAAGGAAAGGGACACGTCTGTCACGACAGAGAGATGGAAGCCTGGCTGCTAAGGAGAAACGAGGGGAAGCTTAGGGCAGGAGAAAGGGCTCCATTCTGAGGAAGGAGTCTGGGCAGAAAGCATGCCTGTCCTCAGCCTTTGGGCTCAAGGAGACAGCAGCTCCTTGGCCACCTCTCCGTGGTGGAGACATGGGCTTGCCACCAGGCGCCTACCCTGAACGTGAGCAACAACTCCCAGAAAGAACTGGGCATCAGAAGCCGGCTTTCTCCAGGATGGGGAAGCTTGGAGGAGGCACGGGGTTTAAGGGGAAGGAGTGGGGACAGTCCCCCAAAGCTCCCTATTCAGTGCACGGGCGGTGTGCAGGGATTCTGTCACCTCTCGTTTCCTGTGGGGAAAGCACTGGCTTAGTCTGCGAGTCCGCCTGAGCGCCAGAGTAAAAGGCCAAGCGATGCCTACCCGGGAGATGTTTGTGTGCATAGAGTGCCATCCTAGGCTACGCAGGCTACTGCACTTTTGTGGCTCTGTCTGCTTAGTTCGGCCTGGCAGGGTGAACCCAGGACGTGAACATGGAGCCCGGGAAAGGAAGACAGAAGAGGCACCAGCTCTCCCGCAGCTCTTCTTCCCTGACGAAACTGAAGCCTTGCTGAGGAAGCAGCGGCGAAGTGCTGTTCGCTCCAAGGCAAAGCCTCTGCGAAAGCACAGCATTCGCTGAGAAAT
Source organism: Mustela nivalis (assembly GCF_964662115.1). Lineage (NCBI taxonomy): Eukaryota > Metazoa > Chordata > Mammalia > Carnivora > Mustelidae > Mustela > Mustela nivalis. The sequence goes on along the minus strand of NW_028135773.1, from coordinate 34,473 downwards.
GTTCGGCGGGCTGCTGCTGCTTGCCTGAGCTCAGTCTCCCAGTGGGAGAAATCGCGGTGGGAGAACCCGCATCCAGTGAAAGCCTCTTTGCCTGGGCATCACCCCTGGGAAAGCACCGCATTCGTAGGGAATTCAGAGTTGGGTTTGGGGATGCTGCTGCTGCTTGCCTGAGCTAGTCTCCGCAGCACGGTGGAAGATACCCGCATGGAGCGAAATACCCTTTGCCCTAGCATGCCCTCTGCCTGAGAGAGAAGCATGGTCGCACAAGTCTGTCACCGCGCTCCCCAGGAGGAAGTGTGGGGAAGGCCCCGCACGCCGCCCCCTGGGATGAGAAGGAGCCCTTGGCCTTGGGGTCCGGAAACGCTTGGGAAGCAGGATAGCCTGCCATGGCAGGAACAGCAGGCCAGTGGCAAGACAAGTGTCACCCACTCCCTGTGCGGAGAGATCGAAGCCTGGCTGCTAAGGAGACATGAGTGGACGACTAGGGCAGGGGCGCGTGCTCCACTCTGAGGAAGGAGTCGGGCAGATGGCAGGCCTGTCCTGTGCCTCTGGTCCCAAGGGGAGAGCATCTCCTAGGCCACCTGTCCCAAGGGCAGTCGGGCTTGCCCCCAGTTGCCATACCCGGAACTCGCAGAAACAACCCCATGGAGAAACGGGCAGTCAGATGCTGTCTTCCACCAAGATGTGGCAGTGTTGTGGGTGGCAGGGGTGTGCCTGGTAAGGAGTGGATACAGACCCCACAGTTCCCCATCCCAGTGCACGGGTCGTGTGCAGGGATCCTGTTGCCTCCTCTCTCCTGTGGTGAAGGCACTGGCCTAGACCTCGAGTCTGCCTGAGCGCATTAGCAAAAGTCAAAGCCTTACCTATGACAGGAGATGGTAATAGGCATAGAGTGCCATCCTAGGCCATGCACGCTGCTGTAGGGTTGTGATTATGTCTGCTTAGTTCGGCTTAGCAAGGTCAACCCCAGGCGCTAACGGGGAGCCCAGGAATGCAAGGCCCAAGAGGCACCAGCTCTCCCGCGGCTCTTCATCCCAGCCACAACAGAGCGAACGACCAAAGCCTTGCTGAGGAAGCAGCAGCGAAGTGCGGTTTGCACCAAGCTGAAAACTTCTGCAAAAGCATAGCAGTCGCTGGGAAATCAGAGTTGGTTCTGTGGGCTGCTTTTGCTGCTTGCCTTAGCCTAGTATTCGCAGCACGATGGGAGAAACCCGCATAGAGCGAAAGCCTCTTTGACAGGGCATCCCCTCTGGGAAAGCACACCATTCTTTGGGAAATCAAAGTCGGGTCTGTGGGATGCTGCCTGCTGCTTGCCAGAGCTGGTCTCCACAGCACGGTGTAATACACTCGCAAGGAGCGAAATCCTCTTTGCCTGGGCAACCCCTCTGCCTGAGAAAGAAGCGCGGTGACACCTGTGGAAAGAGCCTTAAGGAAATAGACACGTTTGTCAGGGCAGAGCGATGGAAGCCTGGCTGCTAAAGAGACACGAGGGGAAGATTAGGGCAGGGGAAAGGGCTCCACTCTGTGGAAGGAGTCTGGGCAGAAGGCAGGCCTGTCCTGTGCCTCTGGTCCCAAGGGGACCGCATCACCTTGGCCACCTGCCCCGTCGGCAGTCGGGCTTGCTCCAAGGTGCCATACCCGGAACTCGCAGAAACAACCCCATGGATAAACGGGCAGTCAGATGCCGTCTTCCACCAAGATGTGGCAGTGTTGTGGGTGGCAGGGTTTGTGCCTGGTAAGGAGTGGAGACAGTCCCCCACAGTTCCCCATCCCAGTGTACGGGCCGTGTGCAGGGATCCTGTCGCCTTCTCTCTCCTGTGGTGAAGGCACTGGTCTAGACCCCGAGTCTGCCTGAGCGCATGAGCAAAAGTCAAAGCCTTACCTATGACAGGAGATGGTAATAGGCATAGAGTGCCATGCTAGGCCATGCACGCTGCTGCAGGGTTGTGACTGTGTCTGCTTTGTTCGGCATAGCAAGGTGAACCGCGGGCGCGAAATAGGAGCACGGGAATGCAAGGCCCAAGAGGCACCAGCTCTCCCACGGCTCTTCATCCCTGCCGCGACAGAGCGAACGACCAAAGCCTTGCTGAGGAAGCAGCAGCGAAGTGCGGTTCGCACCAAGCTGAAAACTTCTGCAAAAGCATAGCAGTCGCTGGGAAATCAGAGTTGATTCTATGGGCTGCTTTTGTTGCTTGCCTTAGGCTAGTGTGGGAGGAACACGCGTAGAGCGAAAGCCTCATTGCCTGGGCATCCCCTCTGGGAAAGCACAGCATTCTATTGGAAATCAGAGTCGGGTCTGTGGGATGCTGCCTGCTGCTTGCCAGAGCTAGTTTCCACAGCATGGTGTAATAAACCCGCATGGAGCGAAATCCTCTTTGCCTGGGCAACCCCTCTGCCTGAGAGAGAAGCGCGGTGACGCCTGTGGAAAGAGCCTTAAGGAAAGGGACACGTCTGTCACGGCAGAGCGAGGAAAGCCTGGCTGCTAAGGAGACACGAGGGGAAGATTAGGGCAGGGGAAAGGGCTCCACTCTGAGGAAGGAGTCTGGGCAGAAAGCATGCCTGTCCTGAGCCTTTGGGCTCAAGGAGACAGCAGCTCCTTGGCCACCTGTCCGTGGTGGAGACATGGGCTTGCCACCAGGCGCCTACCCTGAACTCGAGAAACAACTCCCAGAAAGAACTGGCCATCAGATGCCGGCTTCCTCCAGGATGTGGAAGCTTGGAAGAGGCATGGGGTTTAAGGGAAAGGAGTGGGGACAGTCCCCCAAGCTCCCTATTCAGTGCACGGGCGGTGTGCAGGGATCCTGTCACCTCTCCTTTCCTGTGGGGAAAGCACTGGCTTAGTCAGCTAGTCCGCCAGAGTAAAAGGCCAATCGATGCCTACCCTTTGAGATGTTTGTGTGCATAGAGTGCCATCCTATGCTACGCAGGCTACTGCACTTTTGTGGCTCTGTCTGCTTAGTTCGGCCTGGCAGGGTGAACCCAGGACGTGAACATGGAGCACGGGAAAGGAAGACAGAAGAGGCACCAGCTCTCCAGCAGCTCTTCTTCCCTGACGCCACTGAAGCCTTGCTGAGGAAGCAGCGGCGAAGTGCTGTTCGCTCCAAGGCAAAGCCTCTGCGAATGCACAGCATTCGCTGAGAAATGTTTGGCGGGCTTCTGCTGCTTGCCTGAGCTCAGTCTCCCAGTGGGAGAAATGGCAGTGGGAGAAACCCGCATAGAGCGAAAGCCTCTTTGCCGTAGCATTCCCTCTGGGAAAGCACAGCATTCTTTGGGAAATCAGAGTCAGGTCTGTGGGATGCGGCCTGCTGCTTGCCAGAGTTGGTCTCCACAGCACGGTGTAATAAACCCGCATGGAGCGAAATCCTCTTTGCCTGGGCAACCCCTCTGCCTGAGAGAGAAGCGCGGTGGCGCCTGTGGAAAGAGCCTTAAGGAAAGGGACACGTCTGTCACGGCAGAGCGAGGAAAGCCTGGCTGCTAAGGAGACACGAGGGGAAGATTAGGGCAGGGGAAAGGGCTCCACTCTGAGGAAGGAGTCTGGGCAGAAAGCATGCCTGTCCTGAGCCTTTGGGCTCAAGGAGACAGCAGCTCCTTGGCCACCTGTCCGTGGTGGAGACATGGGCTTGCCACCAGGCCCTACCCTGAACTCGAGAAACAACTCCCAGAAAGAACTGGCCATCAGATGCCGGCTTCCTCCAGGATGTGGAAGCTTGGAAGAGGCATGGGGTTTAAGGGGAAGGAGTGGGGACAGTCCCCCAAGCTCCCTATTCAGTGCATGGGCGGTGTGCAGGGATCCTGTCACCTCTCCTTTCCTGTGGGGAAAGCACTGGCTTAGTCTGCGAGTCCGCCAGAGTAAAAGGCCAAGCGATGCCTACCCTTTGAGATGTTTGTGTGCATAGAGTGCCATCCTAGGCTACGCAGGCTACTGCACTTTTGTGGCTCTGTCTGCTTAGTTCGGCCTGGCAGGGTGAACCCAGGACGTGAACATGGAGCGCGGGAAAGGAAGACAGAAGAGGCACCAGCTCTCCAGCAGCTCTTCTTCCCTGACGCGACTGAAGCCTTGCTGAGGAAGCAGCGGCGAAGTGCTGTTCGCTCCAAGGCAAAGCCTCTGCGAATGCACAGCATTCGCTGAGAAATGTTTGGCGGGCTTCTGCTGCTTGCCTGAGCTCAGTCTCCCAGTGGGAGAAATGGCAGTGGGAGAAACCCGCATAGAGCGAAAGCCTCTTTGCCGTAGCATTCCCTCTGGGAAAGCACAGCATTCTTTGGGAAATCAGAGTCGGGTCTGTGGGATGCGGCCTGCTGCTTGCCAGAGTTGGTCTCCACAGCACGGTGTAATAAACCCGCATGGAGCGAAATCCTCTTTGGCTGGGCATCCCCTCTGCCTGAGAGAGAAGCGCGCTGGCGCCTGTGGAAAGAGCCTTAAGGAAAGGGACACGTCTGTCACGGCATAGCGAGGAAAGCCTGGCTGCTAAGGAGACACGAGGGGAAGATTAGGGCAGGGGAAAGGGCTCCACTCTGAGGAAGGAGTCTGGGCAGAAAGCATGCCTGTCCTGAGCCTTTGGGCTCAAGGAGACAGCAGCTCCTTGGCCACCTGTCCGTGGTGGAGACATGGGCTTGCCACCAGGCGCCTACCCTGAACTCGAGAAACAACTCCCAGAAAGAACTGGCCATCAGATGCCGGCTTCCTCCAGGACTTGGAAGCTTGGAAGAGGCATGGGGTTTAAGGGGAAGGAGTGGGGACAGTCCCCCAAGCTCCCTATTCAGTGCATGGGCGGTGTGCAGGGATCCTGTCACCTCTCCTTTCCTGTGGGGAAAGCACTGGCTAAGTCCGCGAGTCCTCCTGAGCGGCAGAGTAAAGGGCCAAGCGATGCCTACCCGGGAGATGTTTGTGTGCATAGACTGCCATCCTAGGCTACGCACGCTACTGCACTTTTGTGGCTCTGTCTCCTTAGTTCGGCCTGGCAGGGTGAACCCAGGACGCGAACATGGAGCCCGGGAAAGCAAGGCCCAAGAGGCACCAGCTCTCCCGCATCTCTTCTTCCCTGACGCGACTGAAGCCTTGCTGAGGAAGCAGCGGCGAAGTGCTGTTCGCTCCAAGGCAAAACCTCTGCGAAAACACAGCATTCGCTGAGAAATGATCTGCGGGCTGCTGCTGCTTGTCTGAGCCCAGTCTCCCAGTGGGAGAAATGGCGGTGGGAGAAACCCGCATACAGTGAAAGCCTCTTTGCCTGGGCATCTCTCCTGGGAAAGCACAGCATTCGTAGGGAAATCAGAGTTGGGTTTGGGGATGCTGCTGCTGCTTGCCTTAGCTAGTCTCCGCAGCACTGTGAAAGTTACCGCAAGGAGCGAAATACCCTTTGCCCTAGCATCTCCTCTGCCTGAGAGGGAAGCATGGTCGCACAAGTCTGTCACCGCCCTCCCCAGGAGCAAGTGTGGTGAAGGCACAGCACGCCGCCCCCTGGGATGAGAAGGAGCCCTTGGCCTTGGAGTCGGGAAACGCTTGGGAAGCAGAATAGCCTGCCATGGCACGAACAGCAGGCCAGTGGCAAGACAAGTGTCACCCGCTCCCTGTGCGGAGAGATTGAAGCCTGGGTGCTAAGGAGACATGAGGGGACGACTAGGGCAAGGGTGCGTGCTACACTCTGAGGAAGGAGTCTGGGCAGATGGCAGGCCTGTCTTGTGCCTCTGGTCCCAAGGGGAGAATATCTCCTAACCACCTGTCCCAAGGGCAGTCGGGCTTGCCCCCAGGTGCCATACCCGGCACTCGCAGAAACAACCCCATGGAGAAACGGGCAGTCAGATGCCGTCTTCCACCAAGATGTGGCAGTGTTGTGGGTGGCAGGGGGTGTGCCTGGTAAGGAGTGGAGACAGTCCCCCACAGTTCCCCATCCCAGTGCACGGGCCCTGTGCAGGGATGCTGTCGCCTCCTCTCTCCTGTGGTGAAGGCACTGGCCTAGACCCCGAGTCTGCCTGAGCGTCAGAGCAAAAGGCTAAGCATTACCTACGCCAGGAGATGGTAATGGGCATAGAGTGCCATGCTAGGCCACGCACACTGCTGCAGGGTTGTGACTGTGTCTGCTTATTTCGGCTTAGCAAGGTGAACCCTGGGCGCGAACTGGGAGCCCGGGAATGGAAGGCCCAAGAGGCACCACCTCTCCCGCGACTCTTCATCCCTGCCACGACAGAGCAAATGACCAAAGCCTTGCTGAGGAAGCAGCAGCGAAGTGCGGTTCGCGCCAAGCTGACAACCTCTGCGAAAGCATAGCACTCGCTGGGAAATCAGAGTTGGTTCTGTGGGCTGCTTTTGCTGCTTGCCTAAGCCTAGTATTCACAGCACGATGGGAGAAACGCGCATAGAGCGAAAGACTCTTTGCCGGGGCATCCCCTTGGGAAGGCAGAGCATTTTTTGGGAAATCAGAGTGGGGTCTGTGGGATGCTGCCTGCTGCTTGCCAGAGCTGGTCTCCACAGCACGGTGTAATACACCCGCATGGAGCGAAATCCTCTTTGCCTGGGCATCACCTCTGCCTGAGAGAGAAGCGCGGTGGTGCCTGTGGAAAGAGCCTTAAGGAAAGGGACACGTCTGTCACGACAGAGAGATGGAAGCCTGGCTGCTAAGGAGAAACGAGGGGAAGCTTAGGGCAGGGGAAAGGGCTCCATTCTGAGGAAGGAGTCTGGGCAGAAAGCATGCCTGTCCTGAGCCTTTGGGCTCAAGGAGACAGCAGCTCCTTGGCCACCTCTCCGTGGTGGAGACATGGGCTTGCCACCAGGCGCCTACCCTGAACGTGAGCAACAACTCCCAGAAAGAACTGGGCATCAGAAGCCGGCTTTCTCCAGGATGGGGAAGCTTGGAGGAGGCACGGGGTTTAAGGGGAAGGAGTGGGGACAGTCCCCCAAAGCTCCCTATTCAGTGCACGGGCGGTGTGCAGGGATTCTGTCACCTCTCCTTTCCTGTGGGGAAAGCACTGGCTTAGTCTGCGAGTCCGCCTGAGCGCCAGAGTAAAAGGCCAAGCGATGCCTACCCGGGAGATGTTTGTGTGAATAGAGTGCCATCCTAGGCTACGCAGGCTACTGCACTTTTGTGGCTCTGTCTGCTTAGTTCGGCCTGGCAGGGTGAACCCAGGACGTGAACATGGAGCCCGGGAAAGGAAGACAGAAGAGGCACCAGCTCTCCCGCAGCTCTTCTTCCCTGACGAAACTGAAGCCTTGCTGAGGAAGCAGCGGCGAAGTGCTGTTCGCTCCAAGGCAAAGCCTCTGCGAAAGCACAGCATTCGCTGAGAAATGTTCGGCGGGCTGCTGCTGCTTGCCTGAGCTCAGTCTCCCAGTGGGAGAAATCGCGGTGGGAGAACCCGCATACAGTGAAAGCCTCTTTGCCTGGGCATCACCCCTGGGAAAGCACCGCATTCGTAGGGAATTCAGAGTTGGGTTTGGGGATGCTGCTGCTGCTTGCCTGAGCTAGTCTCCGCAGCACGGTGGTAGATACCCGCATGGAGCGAAATACCCTTTGCCCTAGCATGCCCTCTGCCTGAGAGAGAAGCATGGTCGCACAAGTCTGTCACCGCGCTCCCCAGGAGGAAGTGTGGGGAAGGCCCCGCACGCCGCCCCCTGGGATGAGAAGGAGCCCTTGGCCTTGGGGTCCGGAAACGCTTGGGAAGCAGGATAGCCTGCCATGGCAGGAACAGCAGGCCAGTGGCAAGACAAGTGTCACCCACTCCCTGTGCGGAGAGATCGAAGCCTGGCTGCTAAGGAGACATGAGTGGACGACTAGGGCAGGGGCGCGTGCTCCACTCTGAGGAAGGAGTCGGGCAGATGGCAGGCCTGTCCTGTGCCTCTGGTCCCAAGGGGAGAGCATCTCCTAGGCCACCTGTCCCAAGGGCAGTCGGGCTTGCCCCCAGTTGCCATACCCGGAACTCGCAGAAACAACCCCATGGAGAAACGGGCAGTCAGATGCTGTCTTCCACCAAGATGTGGCAGTGTTGTGGGTGGCAGGGGTGTGCCTGGTAAGGAGTGGATACAGACCCCACAGTTCCCCATCCCAGTGCACGGGTCGTGTGCAGGGATCCTGTTGCCTCCTCTCTCCTGTGGTGAAGGCACTGGCCTAGACCTCGAGTCTGCCTGAGCGCATTAGCAAAAGTCAAAGCCTTACCTATGACAGGAGATGGTAATAGGCATAGAGTGCCATCCTAGGCCATGCACGCTGCTGTAGGGTTGTGATTATGTCTGCTTAGTTCGGCTTAGCAAGGTCAACCCCAGGCGCTAACGGGGAGCCCAGGAATGCAAGGCCCAAGAGGCACCAGCTCTCCCGCGGCTCTTCATCCCAGCCACAACAGAGCGAACGACCAAAGCCTTGCTGAGGAAGCAGCAGCGAAGTGCGGTTTGCACCAAGCTGAAAACTTCTGCAAAAGCATAGCAGTCGCTGGGAAATCAGAGTTGGTTCTGTGGGCTGCTTTTGCTGCTTGCCTTAGCCTAGTATTCGCAGCACGATGGGAGAAACCCGCATAGAGCGAAAGCCTCTTTGACAGGGCATCCCCTCTGGGAAAGCACACCATTCTTTGGGAAATCAAAGTCGGGTCTGTGGGATGCTGCCTGCTGCTTGCCAGAGCTGGTCTCCACAGCACGGTGTAATACACTCGCAAGGAGCGAAATCCTCTTTGCCTGGGCAACCCCTCTGCCTGAGAAAGAAGCGCGGTGACACCTGTGGAAAGAGCCTTAAGGAAATGGACACGTTTGTCAGGGCAGAGCGATGGAAGCCTGGCTGCTAAAGAGACACGAGGGGAAGATTAGGGCAGGGGAAAGGGCTCCACTCTGTGGAAGGAGTCTGGGCAGAAGGCAGGCCTGTCCTGTGCCTCTGGTCCCAAGGGGACCGCATCACCTTGGCCACCTGCCCCGTCGGCAGTCGGGCTTGCTCCAAGGTGCCATACCCGGAACTCGCAGAAACAACCCCATGGATAAACGGGCAGTCAGATGCCGTCTTCCACCAAGATGTGGCAGTGTTGTGGGTGGCAGGGTTTGTGCCTGGTAAGGAGTGGAGACAGTCCCCCACAGTTCCCCATCCCAGTGTACGGGCCGTGTGCAGGGATCCTGTCGCCTTCTCTCTCCTGTGGTGAAGGCACTGGTCTAGACCCCGAGTCTGCCTGAGCGCATGAGCAAAAGTCAAAGCCTTACCTATGACAGGAGATGGTAATAGGCATAGAGTGCCATGCTAGGCCACGCACGCTGCTGCAGGGTTGTGACTGTGTCTGCTTTGTTCGGCATAGCAAGGTGAACCGCGGGCGCGAAATAGGAGCACGGGAATGCAAGGCCCAAGAGGCACCAGCTCTCCCACGGCTCTTCATCCCTGCCGCGACAGAGCGAACGACCAAAGCCTTGCTGAGGAAGCAGCAGCGAAGTGCGGTTCGCACCAAGCTGAAAACTTCTGCAAAAGCATAGCAGTCGCTGGGAAATCAGAGTTGATTCTATGGGCTGCTTTTGTTGCTTGCCTTAGGCTAGTGTGGGAGGAACACGCGTAGAGCGAAAGCCTCATTGCCTGGGCATCCCCTCTGGGAAAGCACAGCATTCTATTGGAAATCAGAGTCGGGTCTGTGGGATGCTGCCTGCTGCTTGCCAGAGCTAGTTTCCACAGCATGGTGTAATAAACCCGCATGGAGCGAAATCCTCTTTGCCTGGGCAACCCCTCTGCCTGAGAGAGAAGCGCGGTGACGCCTGTGGAAAGAGCCTTAAGGAAAGGGACACGTCTGTCACGGCATAGCGAGGAAAGCCTGGCTGCTAAGGAGACACGAGGGGAAGATTAGGGCAGGGGAAAGGGCTCCACTCTGAGGAAGGAGTCTGGGCAGAAAGCATGCCTGTCCTGAGCCTTTGGGCTCAAGGAGACAGCAGCTCCTTGGCCACCTGTCCGTGGTGGAGACATGGGCTTGCCACCAGGCGCCTACCCTGAACTCGAGAAACAACTCCCAGAAAGAACTGGCCATCAGATGCCGGCTTCCTCCAGGATGTGGAAGCTTGGAAGAGGCATGGGGTTTAAGGGAAAGGAGTGGGGACAGTCCCCCAATCTCCCTATTCAGTGCACGGGCGGTGTGCAGGGATCCTGTCACCTCTCCTTTCCTGTGGGGAAAGCACTGGCTTAGTCAGCTAGTCCGCCAGAGTAAAAGGCCAATCGATGCCTACCCTTTGAGATGTTTGTGTGCATAGAGTGCCATCCTATGCTACGCAGGCTACTGCACTTTTGTGGCTCTGTCTGCTTAGTTCGGCCTGGCAGGGTGAACCCAGGACGTGAACATGGAGCACGGGAAAGGAAGACAGAAGAGGCACCAGCTCTCCAGCAGCTCTTCTTCCCTGACGCCACTGAAGCCTTGCTGAGGAAGCAGCGGCGAAGTGCTGTTCGCTCCAAGGCAAAGCCTCTGCGAATGCACAGCATTCGCTGAGAAATGTTTGGCGGGCTTCTGCTGCTTGCCTGAGCTCAGTCTCCCAGTGGGAGAAATGGCAGTGGGAGAAACCCGCATAGAGCGAAAGCCTCTTTGCCGTAGCATTCCCTCTGGGAAAGCACAGCATTCTTTGGGAAATCAGAGTCAGGTCTGTGGGATGCGGCCTGCTGCTTGCCAGAGTTGGTCTCCACAGCACGGTGTAATAAACCCGCATGGAGCGAAATCCTCTTTGCCTGGGCAACCCCTCTGCCTGAGAGAGAAGCGCGGTGGCGCCTGTGGAAAGAGCCTTAAGGAAAGGGACACGTCTGTCACGGCAGAGCGAGGAAAGCCTGGCTGCTAAGGAGACACGAGGGGAAGATTAGGGCAGGGGAAAGGGCTCCACTCTGAGGAAGGAGTCTGGGCAGAAAGCATGCCTGTCCTGAGCCTTTGGGCTCAAGGAGACAGCAGCTCCTTGGCCACCTGTCCGTGGTGGAGACATGGGCTTGCCACCAGGCCCTACCCTGAACTCGAGAAACAACTCCCAGAAAGAACTGGCCATCAGATGCCGGCTTCCTCCAGGATGTGGAAGCTTGGAAGAGGCATGGGGTTTAAGGGGAAGGAGTGGGGACAGTCCCCCAAGCTCCCTATTCAGTGCATGGGCGGTGTGCAGGGATCCTGTCACCTCTCCTTTCCTGTGGGGAAAGCACTGGCTTAGTCTGCGAGTCCGCCAGAGTAAAAGGCCAAGCGATGCCTACCCTTTGAGATGTTTGTGTGCATAGAGTGCCATCCTAGGCTACGCAGGCTACTGCACTTTTGTGGCTCTGTCTGCTTAGTTCGGCCTGGCAGGGTGAACCCAGGACGTGAACATGGAGCGCGGGAAAGGAAGACAGAAGAGGCACCAGCTCTCCAGCAGCTCTTCTTCCCTGACGCGACTGAAGCCTTGCTGAGGAAGCAGCGGCGAAGTGCTGTTCGCTCCAAGGCAAAGCCTCTGCGAATGCACAGCATTCGCTGAGAAATGTTTGGCGGGCTTCTGCTGCTTGCCTGAGCTCAGTCTCCCAGTGGGAGAAATGGCAGTGGGAGAAACCCGCATAGAGCGAAAGCCTCTTTGCCGTAGCATTCCCTCTGGGAAAGCACAGCATTCTTTGGGAAATCAGAGTCGGGTCTGTGGGATGCGGCCTGCTGCTTGCCAGAGTTGGTCTCCACAGCACGGTGTAATAAACCCGCATGGAGCGAAATCCTCTTTGGCTGGGCATCCCCTCTGCCTGAGAGAGAAGCGCGCTGGCGCCTGTGGAAAGAGCCTTAAGGAAAGGGACACGTCTGTCACGGCATAGCGAGGAAAGCCTGGCTGCTAAGGAGACACGAGGGGAAGATTAGGGCAGGGGAAAGGGCTCCACTCTGAGGAAGGAGTCTGGGCAGAAAGCATGCCTGTCCTGAGCCTTTGGGCTCAAGGAGACAGCAGCTCCTTGGCCACCTGTCCGTGGTGGAGACATGGGCTTGCCACCAGGCGCCTACCCTGAACTCGAGAAACAACTCCCAGAAAGAACTGGCCATCAGATGCCGGCTTCCTCCAGGACTTGGAAGCTTGGAAGAGGCATGGGGTTTAAGGGGAAGGAGTGGGGACAGTCCCCCAAGCTCCCTATTCAGTGCATGGGCGGTGTGCAGGGATCCTGTCACCTCTCCTTTCCTGTGGGGAAAGCACTGGCTAAGTCCGCGAGTCCTCCTGAGCGGCAGAGTAAAGGGCCAAGCGATGCCTACCCGGGAGATGTTTGTGTGCATAGACTGCCATCCTAGGCTACGCACGCTACTGCACTTTTGTGGCTCTGTCTCCTTAGTTCGGCCTGGCAGGGTGAACCCAGGACGCGAACATGGAGCCCGGGAAAGCAAGGCCCAAGAGGCACCAGCTCTCCCGCATCTCTTCTTCCCTGACGCGACTGAAGCCTTGCTGAGGAAGCAGCGGCGAAGTGCTGTTCGCTCCAAGGCAAAACCTCTGCGAAAACACAGCATTCGCTGAGAAATGATCTGCGGGCTGCTGCTGCTTGTCTGAGCCCAGTCTCCCAGTGGGAGAAATGGCGGTGGGAGAAACCCGCATACAGTGAAAGCCTCTTTGCCTGGGCATCTCTCCTGGGAAAGCACAGCATTCGTAGGGAAATCAGAGTTGGGTTTGGGGATGCTGCTGCTGCTTGCCTTAGCTAGTCTCCGCAGCACTGTGAAAGTTACCGCAAGGAGCGAAATACCCTTTGCCCTAGCATCTCCTCTGCCTGAGAGGGAAGCATGGTCGCACAAGTCTGTCACCGCCCTCCCCAGGAGCAAGTGTGGTGAAGGCACAGCACGCCGCCCCCTGGGATGAGAAGGAGCCCTTGGCCTTGGAGTCGGGAAACGCTTGGGAAGCAGAATAGCCTGCCATGGCACGAACAGCAGGCCAGTGGCAAGACAAGTGTCACCCGCTCCCTGTGCGGAGAGATTGAAGCCTGGGTGCTAAGGAGACATGAGGGGACGACTAGGGCAAGGGTGCGTGCTACACTCTGAGGAAGGAGTCTGGGCAGATGGCAGGCCTGTCTTGTGCCTCTGGTCCCAAGGGGAGAATATCTCCTAACCACCTGTCCCAAGGGCAGTCGGGCTTGCCCCCAGGTGCCATACCCGGCACTCGCAGAAACAACCCCATGGAGAAACGGGCAGTCAGATGCCGTCTTCCACCAAGATGTGGCAGTGTTGTGGGTGGCAGGGGGTGTGCCTGGTAAGGAGTGGAGACAGTCCCCCACAGTTCCCCATCCCAGTGCACGGGCCCTGTGCAGGGATGCTGTCGCCTCCTCTCTCCTGTGGTGAAGGCACTGGCCTAGACCCCGAGTCTGCCTGAGCGTCAGAGCAAAAGGCTAAGCATTACCTACGCCAGGAGATGGTAATGGGCATAGAGTGCCATGCTAGGCCACGCACACTGCTGCAGGGTTGTGACTGTGTCTGCTTATTTCGGCTTAGCAAGGTGAACCCTGGGCGCGAACTGGGAGCCCGGGAATGGAAGGCCCAAGAGGCACCACCTCTCCCGCGACTCTTCATCCCTGCCACGACAGAGCAAATGACCAAAGCCTTGCTGAGGAAGCAGCAGCGAAGTGCGGTTCGCGCCAAGCTGACAACCTCTGCGAAAGCATAGCACTCGCTGGGAAATCAGAGTTGGTTCTGTGGGCTGCTTTTGCTGCTTGCCTAAGCCTAGTATTCACAGCACGATGGGAGAAACGCGCATAGAGCGAAAGACTCTTTGCCGGGGCATCCCCTTGGGAAGGCAGAGCATTTTTTGGGAAATCAGAGTGGGGTCTGTGGGATGCTGCCTGCTGCTTGCCAGAGCTGGTCTCCACAGCACGGTGTAATACACCCGCATGGAGCGAAATCCTCTTTGCCTGGGCATCACCTCTGCCTGAGAGAGAAGCGCGGTGGTGCCTGTGGAAAGAGCCTTAAGGAAAGGGACACGTCTGTCACGACAGAGAGATGGAAGCCTGGCTGCTAAGGAGAAACGAGGGGAAGCTTAGGGCAGGGGAAAGGGCTCCATTCTGAGGAAGGAGTCTGGGCAGAAAGCATGCCTGTCCTCAGCCTTTGGGCTCAAGGAGACAGCAGCTCCTTGGCCACCTCTCCGTGGTGGAGACATGGGCTTGCCACCAGGCGCCTACCCTGAACGTGAGCAACAACTCCCAGAAAGAACTGGGCATCAGAAGCCGGCTTTCTCCAGGATGGGGAAGCTTGGAGGAGGCACGGGGTTTAAGGGGAAGGAGTGGGGACAGTCCCCCAAAGCTCCCTATTCAGTGCACGGGCAGTGTGCAGGGATTCTGTCACCTCTCCTTTCCTGTGGGGAAAGCACTGGCTTAGTCTGCGAGTCCGCCTGAGCGCCAGAGTAAAAGGCCAAGCGATGCCTACCCGGGAGATGTTTGTGTGAATAGAGTGCCATCCTAGGCTACGCAGGCTACTGCACTTTTGTGGCTCTGTCTGCTTAGTTCGGCCTGGCAGGGTGAACCCAGGACGTGAACATGGAGCCCGGGAAAGGAAGACAGAAGAGGCACCAGCTCTCCCGCAGCTCTTCTTCCCTGACGAAACTGAAGCCTTGCTGAGGAAGCAGCGGCGAAGTGCTGTTCGCTCCAAGGCAAAGCCTCTGCGAAAGCACAGCATTCGCTGAGAAATGTTCGGCGGGCTGCTGCTGCTTGCCTGAGCTCAGTCTCCCAGTGGGAGAAATCGCGGTGGGAGAACCCGCATACAGTGAAAGCCTCTTTGCCTGGGCATCACCCCTGGGAAAGCACCGCATTCGTAGGGAATTCAGAGTTGGGTTTGGGGATGCTGCTGCTGCTTGCCTGAGCTAGTCTCCGCAGCACGGTGGTAGATACCCGCATGGAGCGAAATACCCTTTGCCCTAGCATGCCCTCTGCCTGAGAGAGAAGCATGGTCGCACAAGTCTGTCACCGCGCTCCCCAGGAGGAAGTGTGGGGAAGGCCCCGCACGCCGCCCCCTGGGATGAGAAGGAGCCCTTGGCCTTGGGGTCCGGAAACGCTTGGGAAGCAGGATAGCCTGCCATGGCAGGAACAGCAGGCCAGTGGCAAGACAAGTGTCACCCACTCCCTGTGCGGAGAGATCGAAGCCTGGCTGCTAAGGAGACATGAGTGGACGACTAGGGCAGGGGCGCGTGCTCCACTCTGAGGAAGGAGTCGGGCAGATGGCAGGCCTGTCCTGTGCCTCTGGTCCCAAGGGGAGAGCATCTCCTAGGCCACCTGTCCCAAGGGCAGTCGGGCTTGCCCCCAGTTGCCATACCCGGAACTCGCAGAAACAACCCCATGGAGAAACGGGCAGTCAGATGCTGTCTTCCACCAAGATGTGGCAGTGTTGTGGGTGGCAGGGGTGTGCCTGGTAAGGAGTGGATACAGACCCCACAGTTCCCCATCCCAGTGCACGGGTCGTGTGCAGGGATCCTGTTGCCTCCTCTCTCCTGTGGTGAAGGCACTGGCCTAGACCTCGAGTCTGCCTGAGCGCATTAGCAAAAGTCAAAGCCTTACCTATGACAGGAGATGGTAATAGGCATAGAGTGCCATCCTAGGCCATGCACGCTGCTGTAGGGTTGTGATTATGTCTGCTTAGTTCGGCTTAGCAAGGTCAACCCCAGGCGCTAACGGGGAGCCCAGGAATGCAAGGCCCAAGAGGCACCAGCTCTCCCGCGGCTCTTCATCCCAGCCACAACAGAGCGAACGACCAAAGCCTTGCTGAGGAAGCAGCAGCGAAGTGCGGTTTGCACCAAGCTGAAAACTTCTGCAAAAGCATAGCAGTCGCTGGGAAATCAGAGTTGGTTCTGTGGGCTGCTTTTGCTGCTTGCCTTAGCCTAGTATTCGCAG
The DNA here is from genome assembly GCF_964662115.1 of Mustela nivalis. NCBI lineage: Eukaryota > Metazoa > Chordata > Mammalia > Carnivora > Mustelidae > Mustela > Mustela nivalis. The sequence goes on along the minus strand of NW_028135773.1, from coordinate 18,721 downwards.
CACGATGGGAGAAACCCGCATAGAGCGAAAGCCTCTTTGACAGGGCATCCCCTCTGGGAAAGCACACCATTCTTTGGGAAATCAAAGTCGGGTCTGTGGGATGCTGCCTGCTGCTTGCCAGAGCTGGTCTCCACAGCACGGTGTAATACACTCGCAAGGAGCGAAATCCTCTTTGCCTGGGCAACCCCTCTGCCTGAGAAAGAAGCGCGGTGACACCTGTGGAAAGAGCCTTAAGGAAATGGACACGTTTGTCAGGGCAGAGCGATGGAAGCCTGGCTGCTAAAGAGACACGAGGGGAAGATTAGGGCAGGGGAAAGGGCTCCACTCTGTGGAAGGAGTCTGGGCAGAAGGCAGGCCTGTCCTGTGCCTCTGGTCCCAAGGGGACCGCATCACCTTGGCCACCTGCCCCGTCGGCAGTCGGGCTTGCTCCAAGGTGCCATACCCGGAACTCGCAGAAACAACCCCATGGATAAACGGGCAGTCAGATGCCGTCTTCCACCAAGATGTGGCAGTGTTGTGGGTGGCAGGGTTTGTGCCTGGTAAGGAGTGGAGACAGTCCCCCACAGTTCCCCATCCCAGTGTACGGGCCGTGTGCAGGGATCCTGTCGCCTTCTCTCTCCTGTGGTGAAGGCACTGGTCTAGACCCCGAGTCTGCCTGAGCGCATGAGCAAAAGTCAAAGCCTTACCTATGACAGGAGATGGTAATAGGCATAGAGTGCCATGCTAGGCCACGCACGCTGCTGCAGGGTTGTGACTGTGTCTGCTTTGTTCGGCATAGCAAGGTGAACCGCGGGCGCGAAATAGGAGCACGGGAATGCAAGGCCCAAGAGGCACCAGCTCTCCCACGGCTCTTCATCCCTGCCGCGACAGAGCGAACGACCAAAGCCTTGCTGAGGAAGCAGCAGCGAAGTGCGGTTCGCACCAAGCTGAAAACTTCTGCAAAAGCATAGCAGTCGCTGGGAAATCAGAGTTGATTCTATGGGCTGCTTTTGTTGCTTGCCTTAGGCTAGTGTGGGAGGAACACGCGTAGAGCGAAAGCCTCATTGCCTGGGCATCCCCTCTGGGAAAGCACAGCATTCTATTGGAAATCAGAGTCGGGTCTGTGGGATGCTGCCTGCTGCTTGCCAGAGCTAGTTTCCACAGCATGGTGTAATAAACCCGCATGGAGCGAAATCCTCTTTGCCTGGGCAACCCCTCTGCCTGAGAGAGAAGCGCGGTGACGCCTGTGGAAAGAGCCTTAAGGAAAGGGACACGTCTGTCACGGCAGAGCGAGGAAAGCCTGGCTGCTAAGGAGACACGAGGGGAAGATTAGGGCAGGGGAAAGGGCTCCACTCTGAGGAAGGAGTCTGGGCAGAAAGCATGCCTGTCCTGAGCCTTTGGGCTCAAGGAGACAGCAGCTCCTTGGCCACCTGTCCGTGGTGGAGACATGGGCTTGCCACCAGGCGCCTACCCTGAACTCGAGAAACAACTCCCAGAAAGAACTGGCCATCAGATGCCGGCTTCCTCCAGGATGTGGAAGCTTGGAAGAGGCATGGGGTTTAAGGGAAAGGAGTGGGGACAGTCCCCCAAGCTCCCTATTCAGTGCACGGGCGGTGTGCAGGGATCCTGTCACCTCTCCTTTCCTGTGGGGAAAGCACTGGCTTAGTCAGCTAGTCCGCCAGAGTAAAAGGCCAATCGATGCCTACCCTTTGAGATGTTTGTGTGCATAGAGTGCCATCCTATGCTACGCAGGCTACTGCACTTTTGTGGCTCTGTCTGCTTAGTTCGGCCTGGCAGGGTGAACCCAGGACGTGAACATGGAGCACGGGAAAGGAAGACAGAAGAGGCACCAGCTCTCCAGCAGCTCTTCTTCCCTGACGCCACTGAAGCCTTGCTGAGGAAGCAGCGGCGAAGTGCTGTTCGCTCCAAGGCAAAGCCTCTGCGAATGCACAGCATTCGCTGAGAAATGTTTGGCGGGCTTCTGCTGCTTGCCTGAGCTCAGTCTCCCAGTGGGAGAAATGGCAGTGGGAGAAACCCGCATAGAGCGAAAGCCTCTTTGCCGTAGCATTCCCTCTGGGAAAGCACAGCATTCTTTGGGAAATCAGAGTCGGGTCTGTGGGATGCGGCCTGCTGCTTGCCAGAGTTGGTCTCCACAGCACGGTGTAATAAACCCGCATGGAGCGAAATCCTCTTTGCCTGGGCAACCCCTCTGCCTGAGAGAGAAGCGCGGTGGCGCCTGTGGAAAGAGCCTTAAGGAAAGGGACACGTCTGTCACGGCAGAGCGAGGAAAGCCTGGCTGCTAAGGAGACACGAGGGGAAGATTAGGGCAGGGGAAAGGGCTCCACTCTGAGGAAGGAGTCTGGGCAGAAAGCATGCCTGTCCTGAGCCTTTGGGCTCAAGGAGACAGCAGCTCCTTGGCCACCTGTCCGTGGTGGAGACATGGGCTTGCCACCAGGCCCTACCCTGAACTCGAGAAACAACTCCCAGAAAGAACTGGCCATCAGATGCCGGCTTCCTCCAGGATGTGGAAGCTTGGAAGAGGCATGGGGTTTAAGGGGAAGGAGTGGGGACAGTCCCCCAAGCTCCCTATTCAGTGCATGGGCGGTGTGCAGGGATCCTGTCACCTCTCCTTTCCTGTGGGGAAAGCACTGGCTTAGTCTGCGAGTCCGCCAGAGTAAAAGGCCAAGCGATGCCTACCCTTTGAGATGTTTGTGTGCATAGAGTGCCATCCTAGGCTACGCAGGCTACTGCACTTTTGTGGCTCTGTCTGCTTAGTTCGGCCTGGCAGGGTGAACCCAGGACGTGAACATGGAGCGCGGGAAAGGAAGACAGAAGAGGCACCAGCTCTCCAGCAGCTCTTCTTCCCTGACGCGACTGAAGCCTTGCTGAGGAAGCAGCGGCGAAGTGCTGTTCGCTCCAAGGCAAAGCCTCTGCGAATGCACAGCATTCGCTGAGAAATGTTTGGCGGGCTTCTGCTGCTTGCCTGAGCTCAGTCTCCCAGTGGGAGAAATGGCAGTGGGAGAAACCCGCATAGAGCGAAAGCCTCTTTGCCGTAGCATTCCCTCTGGGAAAGCACAGCATTCTTTGGGAAATCAGAGTCGGGTCTGTGGGATGCGGCCTGCTGCTTGCCAGAGTTGGTCTCCACAGCACGGTGTAATAAACCCGCATGGAGCGAAATCCTCTTTGGCTGGGCATCCCCTCTGCCTGAGAGAGAAGCGCGCTGGCGCCTGTGGAAAGAGCCTTAAGGAAAGGGACACGTCTGTCACGGCATAGCGAGGAAAGCCTGGCTGCTAAGGAGACACGAGGGGAAGATTAGGGCAGGGGAAAGGGCTCCACTCTGAGGAAGGAGTCTGGGCAGAAAGCATGCCTGTCCTGAGCCTTTGGGCTCAAGGAGACAGCAGCTCCTTGGCCACCTGTCCGTGGTGGAGACATGGGCTTGCCACCAGGCGCCTACCCTGAACTCGAGAAACAACTCCCAGAAAGAACTGGCCATCAGATGCCGGCTTCCTCCAGGACTTGGAAGCTTGGAAGAGGCATGGGGTTTAAGGGGAAGGAGTGGGGACAGTCCCCCAAGCTCCCTATTCAGTGCATGGGCGGTGTGCAGGGATCCTGTCACCTCTCCTTTCCTGTGGGGAAAGCACTGGCTAAGTCCGCGAGTCCTCCTGAGCGGCAGAGTAAAGGGCCAAGCGATGCCTACCCGGGAGATGTTTGTGTGCATAAAGTGCCATCGAGGAAATGCACACTACTGCACTTTTGTGGCTCTGTCCGCTTAGTTCGGCCTGGCATGGTGAACCCAGGACGCGAACATGGAGCCCGGGAAAGCAAGGCCCAAGAGGCACCAGCTCTCCCGCATCTCTTCTTCCCTGACGCGACTGAAGCCTTGCTGAGGAAGCAGCGGCGAAGTGCTGTTCGCTCCAAGGCAAAACCTCTGCGAAAACACAGCATTCGCTGAGAAATGATCTGCGGGCTGCTGCTGCTTGTCTGAGCCCAGTCTCCCAGTGGGAGAAATGGCGGTGGGAGAAACCCGCATACAGTGAAAGCCTCTTTGCCTGGGAATCTCTCCTGGGAAAGCACAGCATTCGTAGGGAAATCAGAGTTGGGTTTGGGGATGCTGCTGCTGCTTGCCTTAGCTAGTCTCCGCAGCACTGTGAAAGATACCGCAAGGAGCGAAATACCCTTTGCCCTAGCATCTCCTCTGCCTGAGAGGGAAGCATGGTCGCACAAGTCTGTCACCGCCCTCCCCAGGAGCAAGTGTGGTGAAGGCACAGCACGCCGCCCCCTGGGATGAGAAGGAGCCCTTGGCCTTGGAGTCGGGAAACGCTTGGGAAGGAGAATAGCCTGCCATGGCACGAACAGCAGGCCAGTGGCAAGACAAGTGTCACCCGCTCCCTGTGCGGAGAGATTGAAGCCTGGGTGCTAAGGAGACATGAGGGGACGACTAGGGCAAGGGTGCGTGCTACACTCTGAGGAAGGAGTCTGGGCAGATGGCAGGCCTGTCTTGTGCCTCTGGTCCCAAGGGGAGAATATCTCCTAACCACCTGTCCCAAGGGCAGTCGGGCTTGCCCCCAGGTGCCATACCCGGCACTCGCAGAAACAACCCCATGGAGAAACGGGCAGTCAGATGCCGTCTTCCACCAAGATGTGGCAGTGTTGTGGGTGGCAGGGGGTGTGCCTGGTAAGGAGTGGAGACAGTCCCCCACAGTTCCCCATCCCAGTGCACGGGCCCTGTGCAGGGATGCTGTCGCCTCCTCTCTCCTGTGGTGAAGGCACTGGCCTAGACCCCGAGTCTGCCTGAGCGTCAGAGCAAAAGGCTAAGCATTACCTACGCCAGGAGATGGTAATGGGCATAGAGTGCCATGCTAGGCCACGCACACTGCTGCAGGGTTGTGACTGTGTCTGCTTAGTTCGGCTTAGCAAGGTGAACCCTGGGCGCGAACTGGGAGCCCGGGAATGGAAGGCCCAAGAGGCACCACCTCTCCCGCGACTCTTCATCCCTGCCACGACAGAGCAAATGACCAAAGCCTTGCTGAGGAAGCAGCAGCGAAGTGCGGTTCGCGCCAAGCTGACAACCTCTGCGAAAGCATAGCACTCGCTGGGAAATCAGAGTTGGTTCTGTGGGCTGCTTTTGCTGCTTGCCTAAGCCTAGTATTCACAGCACGATGGGAGAAACGCGCATAGAGCGAAAGACTCTTTGCCGGGGCATCCCCTTGGGAAGGCAGAGCATTTTTTGGGAAATCAGAGTGGGGTCTGTGGGATGCTGCCTGCTGCTTGCCAGAGCTGGTCTCCACAGCACGGTGTAATACACCCGCATGGAGCGAAATCCTCTTTGCCTGGGCATCACCTCTGCCTGAGAGAGAAGCGCGGTGGTGCCTGTGGAAAGAGCCTTAAGGAAAGGGACACGTCTGTCACGACAGAGAGATGGAAGCCTGGCTGCTAAGGAGAAACGAGGGGAAGCTTAGGGCAGGGGAAAGGGCTCCATTCTGAGGAAGGAGTCTGGGCAGAAAGCATGCCTGTCCTCAGCCTTTGGGCTCAAGGAGACAGCAGCTCCTTGGCCACCTCTCCGTGGTGGAGACATGGGCTTGCCACCAGGCGCCTACCCTGAACATGAGCAACAACTCCCAGAAAGAACTGGGCATCAGAAGCCGGCTTTCTCCAGGATGGGGAAGCTTGGAGGAGGCACGGGGTTTAAGGGGAAGGAGTGGGGACAGTCCCCCAAAGCTCCCTATTCAGTGCACGGGCAGTGTGCAGGGATTCTGTCACCTCTCCTTTCCTGTGGGGAAAGCACTGGCTTAGTCTGCGAGTCCGCCTGAGCGCCAGAGTAAAAGGCCAAGCGATGCCTACCCGGGAGATGTTTGTGTGAATAGAGTGCCATCCTAGGCTACGCAGGCTACTGCACTTTTGTGGCTCTGTCTGCTTAGTTCGGCCTGGCAGGGTGAACCCAGGACGTGAACATGGAGCCCGGGAAAGGAAGACAGAAGAGGCACCAGCTCTCCCGCAGCTCTTCTTCCCTGACGAAACTGAAGCCTTGCTGAGGAAGCAGCGGCGAAGTGCTGTTCGCTCCAAGGCAAAGCCTCTGCGAAAGCACAGCATTCGCTGAGAAATGTTCGGCGGGCTGCTGCTGCTTGCCTGAGCTCAGTCTCCCAGTGGGAGAAATCGCGGTGGGAGAACCCGCATACAGTGAAAGCCTCTTTGCCTGGGCATCACCCCTGGGAAAGCACCGCATTCGTAGGGAATTCAGAGTTGGGTTTGGGGATGCTGCTGCTGCTTGCCTGAGCTAGTCTCCGCAGCACGGTGGTAGATACCCGCATGGAGCGAAATACCCTTTGCCCTAGCATGCCCTCTGCCTGAGAGAGAAGCATGGTCGCACAAGTCTGTCACCGCGCTCCCCAGGAGGAAGTGTGGGGAAGGCCCCGCACGCCGCCCCCTGGGATGAGAAGGAGCCCTTGGCCTTGGGGTCCGGAAACGCTTGGGAAGCAGGATAGCCTGCCATGGCAGGAACAGCAGGCCAGTGGCAAGACAAGTGTCACCCACTCCCTGTGCGGAGAGATCGAAGCCTGGCTGCTAAGGAGACATGAGTGGACGACTAGGGCAGGGGCGCGTGCTCCACTCTGAGGAAGGAGTCGGGCAGATGGCAGGCCTGTCCTGTGCCTCTGGTCCCAAGGGGAGAGCATCTCCTAGGCCACCTGTCCCAAGGGCAGTCGGGCTTGCCCCCAGTTGCCATACCCGGAACTCGCAGAAACAACCCCATGGAGAAACGGGCAGTCAGATGCTGTCTTCCACCAAGATGTGGCAGTGTTGTGGGTGGCAGGGGTGTGCCTGGTAAGGAGTGGATACAGACCCCACAGTTCCCCATCCCAGTGCACGGGTCGTGTGCAGGGATCCTGTTGCCTCCTCTCTCCTGTGGTGAAGGCACTGGCCTAGACCTCGAGTCTGCCTGAGCGCATTAGCAAAAGTCAAAGCCTTACCTATGACAGGAGATGGTAATAGGCATAGAGTGCCATCCTAGGCCATGCACGCTGCTGTAGGGTTGTGATTATGTCTGCTTAGTTCGGCTTAGCAAGGTCAACCCCAGGCGCTAACGGGGAGCCCAGGAATGCAAGGCCCAAGAGGCACCAGCTCTCCCGCGGCTCTTCATCCCAGCCACAACAGAGCGAACGACCAAAGCCTTGCTGAGGAAGCAGCAGCGAAGTGCGGTTTGCACCAAGCTGAAAACTTCTGCAAAAGCATAGCAGTCGCTGGGAAATCAGAGTTGGTTCTGTGGGCTGCTTTTGCTGCTTGCCTTAGCCTAGTATTCGCAGCACGATGGGAGAAACCCGCATAGAGCGAAAGCCTCTTTGACAGGGCATCCCCTCTGGGAAAGCACACCATTCTTTGGGAAATCAAAGTCGGGTCTGTGGGATGCTGCCTGCTGCTTGCCAGAGCTGGTCTCCACAGCACGGTGTAATACACTCGCAAGGAGCGAAATCCTCTTTGCCTGGGCAACCCCTCTGCCTGAGAAAGAAGCGCGGTGACACCTGTGGAAAGAGCCTTAAGGAAATGGACACGTTTGTCAGGGCAGAGCGATGGAAGCCTGGCTGCTAAAGAGACACGAGGGGAAGATTAGGGCAGGGGAAAGGGCTCCACTCTGTGGAAGGAGTCTGGGCAGAAGGCAGGCCTGTCCTGTGCCTCTGGTCCCAAGGGGACCGCATCACCTTGGCCACCTGCCCCGTCGGCAGTCGGGCTTGCTCCAAGGTGCCATACCCGGAACTCGCAGAAACAACCCCATGGATAAACGGGCAGTCAGATGCCGTCTTCCACCAAGATGTGGCAGTGTTGTGGGTGGCAGGGTTTGTGCCTGGTAAGGAGTGGAGACAGTCCCCCACAGTTCCCCATCCCAGTGTACGGGCCGTGTGCAGGGATCCTGTTGCCTCCTCTCTCCTGTGGTGAAGGCACTGGCCTAGACCTCGAGTCTGCCTGAGCGCATTAGCAAAAGTCAAAGCCTTACCTATGACAGGAGATGGTAATAGGCATAGAGTGCCATCCTAGGCCATGCACGCTGCTGTAGGGTTGTGATTATGTCTGCTTAGTTCGGCTTAGCAAGGTCAACCCCAGGCGCTAACGGGGAGCCCAGGAATGCAAGGCCCAAGAGGCACCAGCTCTCCCGCGGCTCTTCATCCCAGCCACAACAGAGCGAACGACCAAAGCCTTGCTGAGGAAGCAGCAGCGAAGTGCGGTTTGCACCAAGCTGAAAACTTCTGCAAAAGCATAGCAGTCGCTGGGAAATCAGAGTTGGTTCTGTGGGCTGCTTTTGCTGCTTGCCTTAGCCTAGTATTCGCAGCACGATGGGAGAAACCCGCATAGAGCGAAAGCCTCTTTGACAGGGCATCCCCTCTGGGAAAGCACACCATTCTTTGGGAAATCAAAGTCGGGTCTGTGGGATGCTGCCTGCTGCTTGCCAGAGCTGGTCTCCACAGCACGGTGTAATACACTCGCAAGGAGCGAAATCCTCTTTGCCTGGGCAACCCCTCTGCCTGAGAAAGAAGCGCGGTGACACCTGTGGAAAGAGCCTTAAGGAAATAGACACGTTTGTCAGGGCAGAGCGATGGAAGCCTGGCTGCTAAAGAGACACGAGGGGAAGATTAGGGCAGGGGAAAGGGCTCCACTCTGTGGAAGGAGTCTGGGCAGAAGGCAGGCCTGTCCTGTGCCTCTGGTCCCAAGGGGACCGCATCACCTTGGCCACCTGCCCCGTCGGCAGTCGGGCTTGCTCCAAGGTGCCATACCCGGAACTCGCAGAAACAACCCCATGGATAAACGGGCAGTCAGATGCCGTCTTCCACCAAGATGTGGCAGTGTTGTGGGTGGCAGGGTTTGTGCCTGGTAAGGAGTGGAGACAGTCCCCCACAGTTCCCCATCCCAGTGTACGGGCCGTGTGCAGGGATCCTGTCGCCTTCTCTCTCCTGTGGTGAAGGCACTGGTCTAGACCCCGAGTCTGCCTGAGCGCATGAGCAAAAGTCAAAGCCTTACCTATGACAGGAGATGGTAATAGGCATAGAGTGCCATGCTAGGCCACGCACGCTGCTGCAGGGTTGTGACTGTGTCTGCTTTGTTCGGCATAGCAAGGTGAACCGCGGGCGCGAAATAGGAGCACGGGAATGCAAGGCCCAAGAGGCACCAGCTCTCCCACGGCTCTTCATCCCTGCCGCGACAGAGCGAACGACCAAAGCCTTGCTGAGGAAGCAGCAGCGAAGTGCGGTTCGCACCAAGCTGAAAACTTCTGCAAAAGCATAGCAGTCGCTGGGAAATCAGAGTTGATTCTATGGGCTGCTTTTGTTGCTTGCCTTAGGCTAGTGTGGGAGGAACACGCGTAGAGCGAAAGCCTCATTGCCTGGGCATCCCCTCTGGGAAAGCACAGCATTCTATTGGAAATCAGAGTCGGGTCTGTGGGATGCTGCCTGCTGCTTGCCAGAGCTAGTTTCCACAGCATGGTGTAATAAACCCGCATGGAGCGAAATCCTCTTTGCCTGGGCAACCCCTCTGCCTGAGAGAGAAGCGCGGTGACGCCTGTGGAAAGAGCCTTAAGGAAAGGGACACGTCTGTCACGGCAGAGCGAGGAAAGCCTGGCTGCTAAGGAGACACGAGGGGAAGATTAGGGCAGGGGAAAGGGCTCCACTCTGAGGAAGGAGTCTGGGCAGAAAGCATGCCTGTCCTGAGCCTTTGGGCTCAAGGAGACAGCAGCTCCTTGGCCACCTGTCCGTGGTGGAGACATGGGCTTGCCACCAGGCGCCTACCCTGAACTCGAGAAACAACTCCCAGAAAGAACTGGCCATCAGATGCCGGCTTCCTCCAGGATGTGGAAGCTTGGAAGAGGCATGGGGTTTAAGGGAAAGGAGTGGGGACAGTCCCCCAAGCTCCCTATTCAGTGCACGGGCGGTGTGCAGGGATCCTGTCACCTCTCCTTTCCTGTGGGGAAAGCACTGGCTTAGTCAGCTAGTCCGCCAGAGTAAAAGGCCAATCGATGCCTACCCTTTGAGATGTTTGTGTGCATAGAGTGCCATCCTATGCTACGCAGGCTACTGCACTTTTGTGGCTCTGTCTGCTTAGTTCGGCCTGGCAGGGTGAACCCAGGACGTGAACATGGAGCACGGGAAAGGAAGACAGAAGAGGCACCAGCTCTCCAGCAGCTCTTCTTCCCTGACGCCACTGAAGCCTTGCTGAGGAAGCAGCGGCGAAGTGCTGTTCGCTCCAAGGCAAAGCCTCTGCGAATGCACAGCATTCGCTGAGAAATGTTTGGCGGGCTTCTGCTGCTTGCCTGAGCTCAGTCTCCCAGTGGGAGAAATGGCAGTGGGAGAAACCCGCATAGAGCGAAAGCCTCTTTGCCGTAGCATTCCCTCTGGGAAAGCACAGCATTCTTTGGGAAATCAGAGTCAGGTCTGTGGGATGCGGCCTGCTGCTTGCCAGAGTTGGTCTCCACAGCACGGTGTAATAAACCCGCATGGAGCGAAATCCTCTTTGCCTGGGCAACCCCTCTGCCTGAGAGAGAAGCGCGGTGGCGCCTGTGGAAAGAGCCTTAAGGAAAGGGACACGTCTGTCACGGCAGAGCGAGGAAAGCCTGGCTGCTAAGGAGACACGAGGGGAAGATTAGGGCAGGGGAAAGGGCTCCACTCTGAGGAAGGAGTCTGGGCAGAAAGCATGCCTGTCCTGAGCCTTTGGGCTCAAGGAGACAGCAGCTCCTTGGCCACCTGTCCGTGGTGGAGACATGGGCTTGCCACCAGGCCCTACCCTGAACTCGAGAAACAACTCCCAGAAAGAACTGGCCATCAGATGCCGGCTTCCTCCAGGATGTGGAAGCTTGGAAGAGGCATGGGGTTTAAGGGGAAGGAGTGGGGACAGTCCCCCAAGCTCCCTATTCAGTGCATGGGCGGTGTGCAGGGATCCTGTCACCTCTCCTTTCCTGTGGGGAAAGCACTGGCTTAGTCTGCGAGTCCGCCAGAGTAAAAGGCCAAGCGATGCCTACCCTTTGAGATGTTTGTGTGCATAGAGTGCCATCCTAGGCTACGCAGGCTACTGCACTTTTGTGGCTCTGTCTGCTTAGTTCGGCCTGGCAGGGTGAACCCAGGACGTGAACATGGAGCGCGGGAAAGGAAGACAGAAGAGGCACCAGCTCTCCAGCAGCTCTTCTTCCCTGACGCGACTGAAGCCTTGCTGAGGAAGCAGCGGCGAAGTGCTGTTCGCTCCAAGGCAAAGCCTCTGCGAATGCACAGCATTCGCTGAGAAATGTTTGGCGGGCTTCTGCTGCTTGCCTGAGCTCAGTCTCCCAGTGGGAGAAATGGCAGTGGGAGAAACCCGCATAGAGCGAAAGCCTCTTTGCCGTAGCATTCCCTCTGGGAAAGCACAGCATTCTTTGGGAAATCAGAGTCGGGTCTGTGGGATGCGGCCTGCTGCTTGCCAGAGTTGGTCTCCACAGCACGGTGTAATAAACCCGCATGGAGCGAAATCCTCTTTGGCTGGGCATCCCCTCTGCCTGAGAGAGAAGCGCGCTGGCGCCTGTGGAAAGAGCCTTAAGGAAAGGGACACGTCTGTCACGGCATAGCGAGGAAAGCCTGGCTGCTAAGGAGACACGAGGGGAAGATTAGGGCAGGGGAAAGGGCTCCACTCTGAGGAAGGAGTCTGGGCAGAAAGCATGCCTGTCCTGAGCCTTTGGGCTCAAGGAGACAGCAGCTCCTTGGCCACCTGTCCGTGGTGGAGACATGGGCTTGCCACCAGGCGCCTACCCTGAACTCGAGAAACAACTCCCAGAAAGAACTGGCCATCAGATGCCGGCTTCCTCCAGGACTTGGAAGCTTGGAAGAGGCATGGGGTTTAAGGGGAAGGAGTGGGGACAGTCCCCCAAGCTCCCTATTCAGTGCATGGGCGGTGTGCAGGGATCCTGTCACCTCTCCTTTCCTGTGGGGAAAGCACTGGCTAAGTCCGCGAGTCCTCCTGAGCGGCAGAGTAAAGGGCCAAGCGATGCCTACCCGGGAGATGTTTGTGTGCATAGACTGCCATCCTAGGCTACGCACGCTACTGCACTTTTGTGGCTCTGTCTCCTTAGTTCGGCCTGGCAGGGTGAACCCAGGACGCGAACATGGAGCCCGGGAAAGCAAGGCCCAAGAGGCACCAGCTCTCCCGCATCTCTTCTTCCCTGACGCGACTGAAGCCTTGCTGAGGAAGCAGCGGCGAAGTGCTGTTCGCTCCAAGGCAAAACCTCTGCGAAAACACAGCATTCGCTGAGAAATGATCTGCGGGCTGCTGCTGCTTGTCTGAGCCCAGTCTCCCAGTGGGAGAAATGGCGGTGGGAGAAACCCGCATACAGTGAAAGCCTCTTTGCCTGGGCATCTCTCCTGGGAAAGCACAGCATTCGTAGGGAAATCAGAGTTGGGTTTGGGGATGCTGCTGCTGCTTGCCTTAGCTAGTCTCCGCAGCACTGTGAAAGTTACCGCAAGGAGCGAAATACCCTTTGCCCTAGCATCTCCTCTGCCTGAGAGGGAAGCATGGTCGCACAAGTCTGTCACCGCCCTCCCCAGGAGCAAGTGTGGTGAAGGCACAGCACGCCGCCCCCTGGGATGAGAAGGAGCCCTTGGCCTTGGAGTCGGGAAACGCTTGGGAAGCAGAATAGCCTGCCATGGCACGAACAGCAGGCCAGTGGCAAGACAAGTGTCACCCGCTCCCTGTGCGGAGAGATTGAAGCCTGGGTGCTAAGGAGACATGAGGGGACGACTAGGGCAAGGGTGCGTGCTACACTCTGAGGAAGGAGTCTGGGCAGATGGCAGGCCTGTCTTGTGCCTCTGGTCCCAAGGGGAGAATATCTCCTAACCACCTGTCCCAAGGGCAGTCGGGCTTGCCCCCAGGTGCCATACCCGGCACTCGCAGAAACAACCCCATGGAGAAACGGGCAGTCAGATGCCGTCTTCCACCAAGATGTGGCAGTGTTGTGGGTGGCAGGGGGTGTGCCTGGTAAGGAGTGGAGACAGTCCCCCACAGTTCCCCATCCCAGTGCACGGGCCCTGTGCAGGGATGCTGTCGCCTCCTCTCTCCTGTGGTGAAGGCACTGGCCTAGACCCCGAGTCTGCCTGAGCGTCAGAGCAAAAGGCTAAGCATTACCTACGCCAGGAGATGGTAATGGGCATAGAGTGCCATGCTAGGCCACGCACACTGCTGCAGGGTTGTGACTGTGTCTGCTTATTTCGGCTTAGCAAGGTGAACCCTGGGCGCGAACTGGGAGCCCGGGAATGGAAGGCCCAAGAGGCACCACCTCTCCCGCGACTCTTCATCCCTGCCACGACAGAGCAAATGACCAAAGCCTTGCTGAGGAAGCAGCAGCGAAGTGCGGTTCGCGCCAAGCTGACAACCTCTGCGAAAGCATAGCACTCGCTGGGAAATCAGAGTTGGTTCTGTGGGCTGCTTTTGCTGCTTGCCTAAGCCTAGTATTCACAGCACGATGGGAGAAACGCGCATAGAGCGAAAGACTCTTTGCCGGGGCATCCCCTTGGGAAGGCAGAGCATTTTTTGGGAAATCAGAGTGGGGTCTGTGGGATGCTGCCTGCTGCTTGCCAGAGCTGGTCTCCACAGCACGGTGTAATACACCCGCATGGAGCGAAATCCTCTTTGCCTGGGCATCACCTCTGCCTGAGAGAGAAGCGCGGTGGTGCCTGTGGAAAGAGCCTTAAGGAAAGGGACACGTCTGTCACGACAGAGAGATGGAAGCCTGGCTGCTAAGGAGAAACGAGGGGAAGCTTAGGGCAGGGGAAAGGGCTCCATTCTGAGGAAGGAGTCTGGGCAGAAAGCATGCCTGTCCTGAGCCTTTGGGCTCAAGGAGACAGCAGCTCCTTGGCCACCTCTCCGTGGTGGAGACATGGGCTTGCCACCAGGCGCCTACCCTGAACGTGAGCAACAACTCCCAGAAAGAACTGGGCATCAGAAGCCGGCTTTCTCCAGGATGGGGAAGCTTGGAGGAGGCACGGGGTTTAAGGGGAAGGAGTGGGGACAGTCCCCCAAAGCTCCCTATTCAGTGCACGGGCGGTGTGCAGGGATTCTGTCACCTCTCCTTTCCTGTGGGGAAAGCACTGGCTTAGTCTGCGAGTCCGCCTGAGCGCCAGAGTAAAAGGCCAAGCGATGCCTACCCGGGAGATGTTTGTGTGAATAGAGTGCCATCCTAGGCTACGCAGGCTACTGCACTTTTGTGGCTCTGTCTGCTTAGTTCGGCCTGGCAGGGTGAACCCAGGACGTGAACATGGAGCCCGGGAAAGGAAGACAGAAGAGGCACCAGCTCTCCCGCAGCTCTTCTTCCCTGACGAAACTGAAGCCTTGCTGAGGAAGCAGCGGCGAAGTGCTGTTCGCTCCAAGGCAAAGCCTCTGCGAAAGCACAGCATTCGCTGAGAAATGTTCGGCGGGCTGCTGCTGCTTGCCTGAGCTCAGTCTCCCAGTGGGAGAAATCGCGGTGGGAGAACCCGCATACAGTGAAAGCCTCTTTGCCTGGGCATCACCCCTGGGAAAGCACCGCATTCGTAGGGAATTCAGAGTTGGGTTTGGGGATGCTGCTGCTGCTTGCCTGAGCTAGTCTCCGCAGCACGGTGGTAGATACCCGCATGGAGCGAAATACCCTTTGCCCTAGCATGCCCTCTGCCTGAGAGAGAAGCATGGTCGCACAAGTCTGTCACCGCGCTCCCCAGGAGGAAGTGTGGGGAAGGCCCCGCACGCCGCCCCCTGGGATGAGAAGGAGCCCTTGGCCTTGGGGTCCGGAAACGCTTGGGAAGCAGGATAGCCTGCCATGGCAGGAACAGCAGGCCAGTGGCAAGACAAGTGTCACCCACTCCCTGTGCGGAGAGATCGAAGCCTGGCTGCTAAGGAGACATGAGTGGACGACTAGGGCAGGGGCGCGTGCTCCACTCTGAGGAAGGAGTCGGGCAGATGGCAGGCCTGTCCTGTGCCTCTGGTCCCAAGGGGAGAGCATCTCCTAGGCCACCTGTCCCAAGGGCAGTCGGGCTTGCCCCCAGTTGCCATACCCGGAACTCGCAGAAACAACCCCATGGAGAAACGGGCAGTCAGATGCTGTCTTCCACCAAGATGTGGCAGTGTTGTGGGTGGCAGGGGTGTGCCTGGTAAGGAGTGGATACAGACCCCACAGTTCCCCATCCCAGTGCACGGGTCGTGTGCAGGGATCCTGTTGCCTCCTCTCTCCTGTGGTGAAGGCACTGGCCTAGACCTCGAGTCTGCCTGAGCGCATTAGCAAAAGTCAAAGCCTTACCTATGACAGGAGATGGTAATAGGCATAGAGTGCCATCCTAGGCCATGCACGCTGCTGTAGGGTTGTGATTATGTCTGCTTAGTTCGGCTTAGCAAGGTCAACCCCAGGCGCTAACGGGGAGCCCAGGAATGCAAGGCCCAAGAGGCACCAGCTCTCCCGCGGCTCTTCATCCCAGCCACAACAGAGCGAACGACCAAAGCCTTGCTGAGGAAGCAGCAGCGAAGTGCGGTTTGCACCAAGCTGAAAACTTCTGCAAAAGCATAGCAGTCGCTGGGAAATCAGAGTTGGTTCTGTGGGCTGCTTTTGCTGCTTGCCTTAGCCTAGTATTCGCAGCACGATGGGAGAAACCCGCATAGAGCGAAAGCCTCTTTGACAGGGCATCCCCTCTGGGAAAGCACACCATTCTTTGGGAAATCAAAGTCGGGTCTGTGGGATGCTGCCTGCTGCTTGCCAGAGCTGGTCTCCACAGCACGGTGTAATACACTCGCAAGGAGCGAAATCCTCTTTGCCTGGGCAACCCCTCTGCCTGAGAAAGAAGCGCGGTGACACCTGTGGAAAGAGCCTTAAGGAAATGGACACGTTTGTCAGGGCAGAGCGATGGAAGCCTGGCTGCTAAAGAGACACGAGGGGAAGATTAGGGCAGGGGAAAGGGCTCCACTCTGTGGAAGGAGTCTGGGCAGAAGGCAGGCCTGTCCTGTGCCTCTGGTCCCAAGGGGACCGCATCACCTTGGCCACCTGCCCCGTCGGCAGTCGGGCTTGCTCCAAGGTGCCATACCCGGAACTCGCAGAAACAACCCCATGGATAAACGGGCAGTCAGATGCCGTCTTCCACCAAGATGTGGCAGTGTTGTGGGTGGCAGGGTTTGTGCCTGGTAAGGAGTGGAGACAGTCCCCCACAGTTCCCCATCCCAGTGTACGGGCCGTGTGCAGGGATCCTGTCGCCTTCTCTCTCCTGTGGTGAAGGCACTGGTCTAGACCCCGAGTCTGCCTGAGCGCATGAGCAAAAGTCAAAGCCTTACCTATGACAGGAGATGGTAATAGGCATAGAGTGCCATGCTAGGCCACGCACGCTGCTGCAGGGTTGTGACTGTGTCTGCTTTGTTCGGCATAGCAAGGTGAACCGCGGGCGCGAAATAGGAGCACGGGAATGCAAGGCCCAAGAGGCACCAGCTCTCCCACGGCTCTTCATCCCTGCCGCGACAGAGCGAACGACCAAAGCCTTGCTGAGGAAGCAGCAGCGAAGTGCGGTTCGCACCAAGCTGAAAACTTCTGCAAAAGCATAGCAGTCGCTGGGAAATCAGAGTTGATTCTATGGGCTGCTTTTGTTGCTTGCCTTAGGCTAGTGTGGGAGGAACACGCGTAGAGCGAAAGCCTCATTGCCTGGGCATCCCCTCTGGGAAAGCACAGCATTCTATTGGAAATCAGAGTCGGGTCTGTGGGATGCTGCCTGCTGCTTGCCAGAGCTAGTTTCCACAGCATGGTGTAATAAACCCGCATGGAGCGAAATCCTCTTTGCCTGGGCAACCCCTCTGCCTGAGAGAGAAGCGCGGTGACGCCTGTGGAAAGAGCCTTAAGGAAAGGGACACGTCTGTCACGGCATAGCGAGGAAAGCCTGGCTGCTAAGGAGACACGAGGGGAAGATTAGGGCAGGGGAA
Organism: Mustela nivalis; assembly: GCF_964662115.1. NCBI lineage: Eukaryota > Metazoa > Chordata > Mammalia > Carnivora > Mustelidae > Mustela > Mustela nivalis. The sequence continues at coordinate 1,825 of NW_028135773.1, read as the reverse complement.
AGGGCTCCACTCTGAGGAAGGAGTCTGGGCAGAAAGCATGCCTGTCCTGAGCCTTTGGGCTCAAGGAGACAGCAGCTCCTTGGCCACCTGTCCGTGGTGGAGACATGGGCTTGCCACCAGGCGCCTACCCTGAACTCGAGAAACAACTCCCAGAAAGAACTGGCCATCAGATGCCGGCTTCCTCCAGGATGTGGAAGCTTGGAAGAGGCATGGGGTTTAAGGGAAAGGAGTGGGGACAGTCCCCCAATCTCCCTATTCAGTGCACGGGCGGTGTGCAGGGATCCTGTCACCTCTCCTTTCCTGTGGGGAAAGCACTGGCTTAGTCAGCTAGTCCGCCAGAGTAAAAGGCCAATCGATGCCTACCCTTTGAGATGTTTGTGTGCATAGAGTGCCATCCTATGCTACGCAGGCTACTGCACTTTTGTGGCTCTGTCTGCTTAGTTCGGCCTGGCAGGGTGAACCCAGGACGTGAACATGGAGCACGGGAAAGGAAGACAGAAGAGGCACCAGCTCTCCAGCAGCTCTTCTTCCCTGACGCCACTGAAGCCTTGCTGAGGAAGCAGCGGCGAAGTGCTGTTCGCTCCAAGGCAAAGCCTCTGCGAATGCACAGCATTCGCTGAGAAATGTTTGGCGGGCTTCTGCTGCTTGCCTGAGCTCAGTCTCCCAGTGGGAGAAATGGCAGTGGGAGAAACCCGCATAGAGCGAAAGCCTCTTTGCCGTAGCATTCCCTCTGGGAAAGCACAGCATTCTTTGGGAAATCAGAGTCAGGTCTGTGGGATGCGGCCTGCTGCTTGCCAGAGTTGGTCTCCACAGCACGGTGTAATAAACCCGCATGGAGCGAAATCCTCTTTGCCTGGGCAACCCCTCTGCCTGAGAGAGAAGCGCGGTGGCGCCTGTGGAAAGAGCCTTAAGGAAAGGGACACGTCTGTCACGGCAGAGCGAGGAAAGCCTGGCTGCTAAGGAGACACGAGGGGAAGATTAGGGCAGGGGAAAGGGCTCCACTCTGAGGAAGGAGTCTGGGCAGAAAGCATGCCTGTCCTGAGCCTTTGGGCTCAAGGAGACAGCAGCTCCTTGGCCACCTGTCCGTGGTGGAGACATGGGCTTGCCACCAGGCCCTACCCTGAACTCGAGAAACAACTCCCAGAAAGAACTGGCCATCAGATGCCGGCTTCCTCCAGGATGTGGAAGCTTGGAAGAGGCATGGGGTTTAAGGGGAAGGAGTGGGGACAGTCCCCCAAGCTCCCTATTCAGTGCATGGGCGGTGTGCAGGGATCCTGTCACCTCTCCTTTCCTGTGGGGAAAGCACTGGCTTAGTCTGCGAGTCCGCCAGAGTAAAAGGCCAAGCGATGCCTACCCTTTGAGATGTTTGTGTGCATAGAGTGCCATCCTAGGCTACGCAGGCTACTGCACTTTTGTGGCTCTGTCTGCTTAGTTCGGCCTGGCAGGGTGAACCCAGGACGTGAACATGGAGCGCGGGAAAGGAAGACAGAAGAGGCACCAGCTCTCCAGCAGCTCTTCTTCCCTGACGCGACTGAAGCCTTGCTGAGGAAGCAGCGGCGAAGTGCTGTTCGCTCCAAGGCAAAGCCTCTGCGAATGCACAGCATTCGCTGAGAAATGTTTGGCGGGCTTCTGCTGCTTGCCTGAGCTCAGTCTCCCAGTGGGAGAAATGGCAGTGGGAGAAACCCGCATAGAGCGAAAGCCTCTTTGCCGTAGCATTCCCTCTGGGAAAGCACAGCATTCTTTGGGAAATCAGAGTCGGGTCTGTGGGATGCGGCCTGCTGCTTGCCAGAGTTGGTCTCCACAGCACGGTGTAATAAACCCGCAT